>NC_071281.1:15614919-15747419 GCF_023375685.1 Ictalurus furcatus
TTTGCATCAAAGACAGTTTTCTGGGCTATACTACTGAAGATAAATCTCACCAGACAGTGTAGACCTGCAGTATCTATGAATGAAGAGAATCACAAGCTAAAATCAACATAAGTATTTAACTTTTTCAACATAAGTATTTATTGTTAAATATTCATTTTTGAAACATCTGTATTTAGGTACAATGTCTTGAATCTGTAAAATACACTCCTATTCACTATATATGCTCACTGCATAGTGTGGGATTGAGCCATATAAAACTTTATAAAATTAATAACTCCATGCAGCTTAATATCAGTTTTAGGACACACCTGTTGCTTGTGTGTGTATATATATATATATATATATATATATATATATATATAAAATCAGTGAATTATTAAATATTTTACAAAATATGTGAAAATAAACTACAGTGCACATTTATGAAGAGTCAAACATGAGGGTCATTTAGACAGAAAGCTTAAGAAAGATGTTTAGATAGACTTAGACTGGCTGGTAAAGCTCTAGAAAACGTGACGTTAAATATTCAAACGTGAATTTCTTTGCCTTTGGATATGTAAATTTTATGAAAATACAAAAGCTATTTGTTCTGAATTTAGGCTCCACAAATCGAAAATCGGATGCACCAAGAATCAGTTGAATTTTTTTTTTAAGTGCAACACATAAAGTATAAAAAAACATATATTTTCTCATTTCTCACCTCACTGTCTCCCTATCTGTGAAATTTCACATACAATAAGAGTTCATTTCAAACCCATAAAGAAAGAAAAATTATTTTTGTTTATTTCACAGCATTTCCTATTTTTTTCCTTGACATGCTCTCTCTCTCTCTCTCTCTCTCTCTCTCTCTCTCTCTCTCTCTCTCCCTCCATCATTCCAATCTGACTGAAATACATATATCATAAATTCTCCACCGCAGCGGCTCTAACCTGCTTCAGTAACACTACGTGATTGCATTGTAAGATGAGATACTGCACTGGTTTTTATAGCTTTGAGCCTGAGCAACTGTTTCTCATGTATTACATGAGATCTGCTCCCAATAACACACTGCTCTGCACACACACACACACACACACACACACACACACACACACGGTACAGCCCATCCCCAGACTATCAGCTTTCCTGTGTACCTTTCTCCTACAGGAGTGAGGAGATGCTTCAATAATCAGAAAACTGATATATATATATATATATATATATATATATATATATATATATATATACACACACACACACACACATATACATATTTTGTACTGATAATGCGTCTGTGCATGTTTTTGAGTGCTCATAGTGTCATACTAAGTTTCATATCCAAAGACATTAAACACAGAAACATGGATCTACTTTAAAACCACTTCATGTTTATTTTATAAAAAGGAACAACTGTGTGTGTGTGTGCATGTGTGTGCGGGTATGTGTGGGTATCTTATTTCTTGAAACCTGACCTGAAGAGACATTAGGAAGAGACATTAGGAAGACTTTGCTGTTCTGTGCAGTGTAATTTGACAATGTGATGGGTTCTTGCTGTACCCAAATGCTTCCTTAATCTACTTAAAATGTCAGTAGAAAGACAGAGAGAGCTTCAGTGGTTCCAGAATAAACAAACTAGATACCTCGGTCTTTACAATAAACAGAAAAAGGCATATTTTTGTATTAGTATGAGTGCACATTATTGCCTTTTCTTGGCTGTAGGCTTCTCCTTGTGACAGAGATGACCAAACATGTGAAATTGAGTTCTTAAGACAACATATGTATTATTATTATTATTATTATTATTATTATTATTATTATTATTATTATGGCTTTTACAGTTCCTTCACCTCTGCTTCATCACTCAGGTTCATAATAGATACAAGATGAGTGATTTCTGTACCTGGCAGAGAGCTATTTTCTATTATTCAGATACTTATTGAGACATATACGATTGAAACAGATACGAGTAGGAGGCACATGACTTTCTTTCTTTTTTCAGGTTGAGCCTAGAGGTGTGCATTGAGAATGGGATCCCATGGGACTAACTTTAGATTTTTTTCATTCTTGCACGGTCATGAAGCCATGAAGCTATGATATGAAGCTTGCAGGACTAACAAAGACTACATTCATTAGCATTAAAATGCAGTGCGATGTGATGCATTCACAACATTCATTTATTCATCCTTAGTAACCGCCTGGTCAGGGTTGCAGTGGTTTAAATGTTGCTACTATTTGGTTTGTCTTTTTGGAAACCGACTAAATTCATTATATAATATCATGGAGAGGCACAAACAAAAACACCAACTGCACAAAGTTTTGACCAATTATGAACAGGAAGGATATAGCTGAGGTTAAGAAGAAGCAGCTTTTATTTGTCACATGTACATTACAGCACAGTGAAATTCTTTTCTTCGCACATCCCAGCTTGGTAAGGATCAAGAGCGCAGGGACAACCGTGATACAATACCCCTGGAACTGACAGGGTTAAGGGCCTTGCTCAAGTTCCCAACAGTGGCAGCTTGGCGGTGCTGGAGCTTTAACCCCTGACCTTCTGACCGCTAACCCAGAGCCTTAACCATTGAGCCACCACTGGCTGAGAACCACTGTCCTAGCGAGGAATTGTCAGACAATTCATACACTATCCTGACAGTGCTGGAATTTCTACCCGTGGGTTTTCCCAGTGTTTCAAGGGACGCAGGTGTAGGGTTCATATTTAAATGACTTAAAAACATATTTAAAACAAAACAACACCAAAAAAAACCTTCAGATTTAGGCCACTCCCTTTTTGGTTTTAAGTCCTAATACAGCTCCAGATAGTTAGAGCAGTAAACAGATACCGTCACATGGTTACACCCTTAATGTACACTGAAGTCATGGGCACACTGAGGTGAAGTGTATTACAATATCCATATACTGTAAAGCAAGAATAAATAAAGGCTGCTGTTATAGAAGCTCCTATTTCCTCCATTTCGGCAGGAAAACAGTCACATTTCGTTCCATCGGTTAGATTCCCACGTCACGTACAATCAAATTAACCTCCTCAAATTGCTCATAAATATGTTGTGATGGATTTTATGGAGGCCAGTTTTGCAAGACTCTGAGCCACAGTGTTGTCATTTGAGGAGTAGAGCTTTTTCTGCTCTCCTGACATTGGAAGCTCCATGCTATCGATCCAGCATGCTGCTGGACGCAGTAATTGCAGCACAGTGCTTTTCTAACAAGTGCTGGTTATTGCTCTGCCGAATTAGATTACCGAGTTCATGGAGACGTTCTGGATATTACTTCATGATCTGTATATTTGTGAGTGCAGAGCACTGCGTGGATGGAGCGTGTGTGGATTGTGGATGTACGGAGGATGGATGGATAGGTGAATAGAAAGATGACGGGTGAATGAACGGATGGATGGGTGAGTGGATGGATGGATGGATGGCTGAAAGGATGAGTGAATATGTGGATGGAGAGAAAGGATGTATGAATGGATGGATATATAGAGAATATATATCAAAATGAATGTATGCATGGGTGGGCCATAAGTCAATAGTTGGATCAATACAAATCTGAATGGATGGATGGATGGTTGGATGGATGGATGGATAGATAGGTGGATGGATGGAGGAGCAATTGATGAATACATGGATAGATGAGAAATAGATGAATAAATGATGAATAGATGATGGGTGGAAGGATGAATTCATAGGCAGACTGATAGGTGATGGATAGGTAGGTGAATGAATAGATAGATATTGGATCAATGGATAGATAGGTAGACGATAATAGGTAGATTGATAATAGACATTTGAATGGATAGAAGGATGGGTAGGTGGATGAATAGATAAGTGGATGGCTAGATGGACCATTAGGTAGGTGGATAGATGGTGATAAGTGGATGGATAAGTTAAATAGAAAGATGGATGAATGTATGAATGAATAGATAGGTACCGGATCAGTGCATAGATAGATGGTTGGATGGATTAGTAGAAATTTTAATGGATAGAATGATGGCTGGATGGATAGATCATTAGGTCGGTGGATAGATGGTAATAAATGGATGGATGGATTAATAAAAATCTAGATCTAGGTTAATAGAAAGATGGATGGATGGATGGATGGTGAGTCAAAATGGAAGGATAGGTGGATAAATGTATAGATAGGTGTGTAGATAAATGGTAAGACGGGTGGATGAAAACGTGGATGGATAAGTAGATGGATGGATGGAACATTGGATGAATGTATTATATATTGTATTGTTCTCTCTGTATTCTATATTTATGGGTTAAAATACCGTTAACAGAGCCGGACTGACTCATCACACACACACACACACACACACACACACACACACCATACACACAATCAGTCTGGCACCTCTTACCAGCACACCAGTGCTGACAGATGACATCCCCCAACATCAGACATGCCCCCACTGCATGTGTCTCGATTCTCATTTACACACACACACACACACACAGACACACAGACACACACACGCACACACACACCTTCGATGTCTCCTGGAGCAGATGTTAATTTGGATGATCATTAGCAATGGGAGATAAAGAAGAACTCGAGTCATTGTAGACAGTGATATCATTCTCTTTAAACTCTCTCTCTCGCTCTCTCTCTCGCTCTCTCTCTCTCTCTCTCTCTTGTTCCTTTCCTTTCCAAGCCTGTACTTTGTTACTAGTTAGTCCTAAAGGTCATAAGCGTATTTATATGTTGTGTGTGCTGTGTTTTAGACAGATTTAGGTCAAAGGCCATTGCTCTTTCTCTCTGTCTCTCTTGCTCTCTATGTGTGTCCCTCTCTCGTTCTCTCTGTTTCTCATTGTTATTGTAGAAACATGCTGGCAACGCAAGTCTTATTCATAGAGAAAGGTCATGGGGCAAGGCAAAAGAATACCCCCATTTCCTCTCTCTCTCTCTCTCTCTCTCTCTCTCTCTCTCTCTCTCTCTCTCGCTCCTTTTTTTGCCCCATTGTTTCAATCTGACATTCTCTCCTTTAGTTTTCTCTCTTTCACTCTCCGTCTCTCATAATACAGTGAAGTGTACTATTATTATTAAAGATGAATGAAACAAGAATATTATCTAAAACAAACAAACAAAAAAAAATGTACGTTATTGACAGTATTATTTACGTATCATTTGGGTATGTCAGTGATTGATTATATAAATAAAAATAAAAACAGACAGTATAGTTTGGCAAAGTCCATCAGAATTAAAAAAAAATTGAAATAAAATTGAAATTAAAAACGTGCAGACATGAGATTGAAGCGGTTTGATGTCCACTGAGCGAAATCATTTTATTGCGAATGAGTTAGGAAATTAGCAAAATCCACGCACACGATTCACTATGAGTCCTAAGAATATGGTTTATATATCATAAAAGTCTGTAATCTTTCCAAACAAAGCTTACTTTCCATAAAACAAGGCAATGCATCAGTTTTCTCTCCTGGTTTTTTTTTTTTTTTTCAAGGTTTTCCTTGATAAAGAGAAAAAGATTTTTCTCTTCCTCACTAGAGCATTTAAATTTAGTGTTAGGGTTAAAGTTAAAGTTAAAACAGAGGTTAGAAACACAAAGCAGGGCAGTTCGAGATCAATGCAAAATGATTGGAATACACAGACACTGAAGTAAACAAGGTTATCGTGAACTAAAGTATACAGTAGATATGGAGATTAAGCGGGAGAGTAGCGAGGCCAAAAAATTCCGACTAGAATTATTAAAAGATCATAACCAGACAAACCTGGAAGTAACTAGGCCTCAAAATCGCTAAAACATTTACTTTAATACATTTCACCTTTATTTGTAATAATTTATATATGCCATCAAGTGGATAGATGTGTGTTACAAACTCCAAATGATTGAAAATATTTGTATTTTTATTACATCGAAATGGTCAGGCCTAAACTGGATTAATGTTTTATTACACTATTAGACTATTTAAGGTTAGACAGTTAGGGGACAATTCTTCACCTTTTAATTTAAAAGGGTTCCTCTAGGAACCCTTTCTGACAGAAATTCACTCGGATCACTCTGTAGTACAATAATCTTGCCGTACATCAAGTCTGTGACTTAGAACACGCCCATTCTCATTTGCTTTTAGAAATTTCCTTATCCAAATCAACTTCAAATACATTTTTTTGCCCCCTCGGAGACTCCTAACAGCGACCTTCAAGAGTGATGTAAATCATCGACCTGTCATTCATCATCACATTCCTTCAAGGTTAAATGGCCAAATGGACGATGTGGCCAAAAGTTTGTGGACACCTGACCATCACACCCATATGTGATTCTTCCCCAATCTGTTCCCACAAATTCGGAAGCACACAATTGTCTCGAATGTCTTTGCATGCCATAGCATTGAGATTTCACTAGAACTAAGAGGCACGAACCTGTTCCAGCATGACGATGCCACTGTTCACAAAGCGAGCTCCATGAAGACATGGTTTGCTAAGGTTGGACTGGAAGAACTCAAGTGAGCCCCGACGTCAACCCCAATGAACACCTTTAGGATGAACTGGAAAGCTGACTGCACCTCGGACCTCCTCACCTGACATCAGTGCCCGACCTCAATAATACTCTTGTGGCTGAATGGGCAAAAATCTGGAATGTGATCCACATGGTCAGGTGTCCATATACTTTTAGCCCTATACTGTGCTGTGTAGTGGCCTGAGAAATGCTGAAATTTTGATATTTTGTATACGCAATGAAATGTTTCTCTTATGAATGCATTTCAAGTACAAGTTATATCGCTTATCGTTAAAGTCTGATTTCCCCCATAAGGGAAAATAACATTTAAAGGTTTCATTCAGACTGCAGCGCAGGAGCATCACATGCATTTTGACAGTCGGTATCTGATTACAATCTGAACAGATCAGATCTGGTCTGCTATGGAAAGTAACTACATGACAACTTGATCAAAGCGTGACATTCACTGTGTGAGTAAATCACACTTATCTAGCAAGGTTTTAGACATCTTTAGGCATTTAGCCTGCATTAGTTAAACTGCTTCCTTCCACAGCATGGTCTTTGTAAGAAGACCGCCAAGGCAAGGTTAGAAAATCAATAATAATAAAAAAAAAAAAAACATTTTCACATCATTTTGGTGAAATATATTTCTGAGTTCTTAAAGCTGAACCATCAAAATATGTTCTAGACATTTTGGCCAAAAATCCATCCAGAATTCATCCACAGCAACATCAGACAGGATTTTCTCACACCACCACACAATCATCCTCTAGGTTATAAAGTCTTTAACTAATTAACTCATGGGATATTTTACAGGAAAATTCCACTTTAAGATAAGCAAATCAAAATTCAATCTCATACAAGAAGTCTGAGAGACTGGAGATAGAGCATCTATAATGCTGGTGCTGTAGGTATAGAGATAAAAAAAGACTGGGTGCTGGAAAGTAGAAAAGAGAAATCCCCAGAGAGAGACAAGAGAGAAAGACAGCAGGAGTGACAGGCAGATGGAGAGAAAGAACAAAAAAAAAGTACTGGAAGGCTGCTAGGATGGAGAGAACTGTAAGAACTTGAAGAATTCCATCTCCAAGAAGTCAAACTAAGTAAATTAAGCGTGACGGTGGAGTTTAATTCTGAGGCTGCAGGATTTGGCAGCTTGATGAGCAGACTTACGGCTGTGAGCGTTAGGAACAAAGCTGAACATTTTTGAACTAAGTGAAAGCATATGTGAGAAATATTTAAAAGCCTGGTTTTTTTTTGTTTTTTTTTTGTTTTTTTTTTTAAAAAAAAAAAACAAACGTTTCTGAGCATCATTCCAGCATTATATGAACTAGTCTTGATTATGGCTGCTTGCTTTATTAATGGCAGAATGATATCCATGGCATGATGTCTCCTTTACTATGCTATATTCTCCACCAATGGACTCCTTGAGTGGAATATTAATGCCTTTTGTATGATTGAAATTGCTCGGCTTAGCACGTCTCCAATCGCAACAATCCAGAAGACGTGGTTTGGGTCAGATGTCACAGTAGTTGGTTGGCACGCTGGCTATAATAAGCTTTATGGACTCAGAGGCCTCGGATAATCTCTATAATTTGCACAGCGCTAACGGTAAAATACACGGAGCATACTGTTATAGTAGTTAGAGTTAAAGAAAAGATACAAGAAATATCAGTTAAATAATACCGTTTAATATTATGTATATCTTGAACTATTATTTACCTCCTGTCCTGTCTTTTTTTTTCTTTCTTGTTGTTCCTTCTCTCATCCAGACGTTTCATACTCCAAGTCTCGGAGATGAAGAGTTTGAGATCCCGCCCATCACTCCTCCTCCGGAGACTGAGTCCGGCCTGGGTCTCCACGATGGGGGCTCGTCCTTCCCTGGGCTTCCTGAACATCCCAACCCTCAGCGAGTCCATTTCACCCCGCAGTTCCCACCTCAGAGCCTGGATCTGCCCTCCATAACCATCTCCAGGAACATGATGGAGCAGGACGGAGTGGGCATCAATAATGGCCTCCCTGTGGTGAGTGTTTGATCGGCGATGCATTGAACAATAGCTTCAAGGTGGTTCAAATGTCACACATTAAAGTGCAGTCATGAATATTATTATATTCACATGTAAATACATATAAATATGAGATTTACATCAATATTATGTTAATTACATATGACACTTTTAGATAAAAAGGTCACCATACATGAATTATAAGGCATATAAGGCAACAGGGGTCATGGTTTCTTTGTTCTTTTTTTTGTTTTAAAAAAAAAAAAAGAATTTGTAAGTGTGTGCATGATCACGTTGATACACTGAGTGTATTCAGTACATACGTCGTACAACATTCATGGTTGCATTTGTTATGCGAATATGTCCATAGGCCACAATGAAAGCACACTTAGCGCCAATAAAAGCACAATTATGCAACAAATTATCATTCATAAACCCGCAGAAGCCGATCTGTAAAGAGAATCGTTAGCCAACAGCCCAGATAACGTATAGAGCTATAAAGAGACGATTCAAAAAGGTCAACACTGTATAGCAATATATTGCTTTCACCTTTCACTGTTATGAATAGTGACATTGGACAGACATGTGGTGCAGGCATTCTGTCATTTCATAACCATAATGTTTTATGATTGAGCTGTGATGGCCAATTCAGAAAAGAAAAAAGAAAAAAAGAGGAGTGGTTCCTAAATGCCAGCGCAATATAAATGCATTGAGGAGTATGAAAGGGAAATGTCACAGTGAGACTATTTATATTAAATGCTGCTGTTACAGAAATGAAATCTCTGTCGCCGAAATATGAATATATAAGGAAGCACAAAAGGTCAGAAGAACTGAGATTCCGGGCACATTTTTTTTTTTCCTTAGTTTTTAATGTCTTGGTCGCAAGACCGTTTGAGTTTGTTTCAGTTCATATTTTCGAATCTTGTGTTTTCAGATCGATTCATTTGCATTTCTAAATAGAGAAATGCTAAAACTGACTTTTTAAAAAAAATAAATAATAATAATTCCTTGCTGTTCCTTGCTTCAGGCATGTAAAAAGAAAACCATTTCATGGTCAGTTAGACGAGTCTACATCTGGTGCAAAAACAGATTCTTGACACAATTACAGGCTTATTCTCACAGCACTAGAAAGGGATTAAATCTAATTCTCAAACATTTATTCCTCTATGCAGAAACGTCACCAGGCTGCATTTCTGCTTGAATTCTCTCTCTCTCTCTCTCTCTCTCTCTCTCTCTCTCGCTTGTCATGTCAGCCATTTTTCTCCTGAAACATTCACAACGAATGCAATTTGATCCTCATTCTTCCTACTGGGTTGCTCAGACAAAAGCCTGTGAACTCGCATTGATTTGAAACATGCCTGAGTTGTACATGGGGTTATATTGGATTAGAAAAGTGATACACACTCAAGATGTGTTCCTTATGGTTTCCACTACCTATGCTGCACATTATTCTTTTAATCTAATAGGCTTTTCAATGACAGGCTGCCAAAGTAACCAAAATTACATCACTGCACCATCAATCGTCTTGACAATATGACACATTACAGCTCCTGATGGAGCTTAATGCTTTTTAAGGAAGGAATAAAACATGATGGGATACGCTGTGATAGGAAAATAATCAACTTTAGGAGTGGCCTATTTTCCAATAACAGGACATCGCAGAAAATGTTTTATTTGTCTTATAGGACAGCTATTCTGCAACGATAATATATTTTTGCTTGTACTTTTTATCCATTTATAGTTGCATTATGGAGCATCTGTGAAAAGTTAGTTTTTGTTATGAGTTAGATTATAGCAGCTATAAACACCAGCTTATTTTTTTATTTCTCTTGAAGTTATTGGAAAAAAAAAAAAATGCAGCTTGTCGTGTTACTGAGAAACCGCTAAGAGCAAAGCACTCTGTCTCGAAGAGTGTTCGAAAATGCTGACACTGGAGACTCCTTCCATATATACGCTAAATAAACAACTCAGCTCTGTACAGGAACCTTCACTGAAATATCACCTTCTGACCAATCAGAATCAAGCATTCAACAGTGTTAATATAAATCCGTTCAACAAAACATTATACAGTCCCTGCTCCAAGTCTAGCTCCATTAGCCTCGTGTTATTTATTTATCTCCTATTAATACATTCTCTAAGTATTCACTTACTTATGCTAACTCAGCTAATTCCTCACTCCCAGCCCAATTCAACGAGATGTGCTTCTTGTTCTTCAGGCGGCTAGCGGGGGCCCTGAACATGAAGTCATTATTTATTTAATCGACTTCCCCTAACAAGCTCCCCACATCTCCCTTCGCTCTCGCTTCAATCTCGCTCTCGTCTCTCAGCATGAGGGCAATCTGATTTTCAGAGTCTCCCCTCCCTAAAAAAAAAACCCCGATGCTGTACATGAGCCAGTTCAGTGACATTTTTTCTTTGCTCCTGTACTTTTAAAACCATATCGAAATGAAGACCGAGTCATCACTACTTGTATATTATCCTGTATATTATCATGATTCAGTACCAGCTGACAGAAAAAAATCAGTAGTGTTGCATTTAACAAAACTGAAAAAATCGAGTTTGATTATTTATTTTTTTATTCAGTGTGCACACAAGTGACTTGGCGTAAATGACTTTAAAGGAGTCCAAACGAAAAGAATTCTGTTAAAAAAAAATAAAATAAAAAAAAAAGAGCATTTTACAAGTTTAACGCTTCAGTATGAAATCTGTTTAATAGCAGATCAACTGCTCTGTTTGAAAGATTTTTAAGCACTCTGTACAGGATTTAGCATTTTTTTGTGATTGTTGCGGGCAAAAATGTTTGATTTTGCTGTGGCTTTTAATTAAAAAATAAATCAATATATTCTGATGCAACCTACTGAGTTTTTTTGTGCTTTTTTCTTTTTTTTTCTTTTTTTTTTCTTTCCGGAAAACAACTTGATTTGCCAAACTTGCAATCGCACGAAATTCTTTTGCACGGCCTTCAACAGTGATGTTTGTTGGTAATCGAGACCTTTTAGCCGCACTCACGTTTGGCGCACGTGAATCGAAGAGGACTTTGGCCGAATGCATGTTGTGATGGCGTCACATGACGCCTTTTGGCCCGAATCTGCAGAAAATCTGCAGTGATTTCGAAAAAACAAAAACAAACCAAGCTCCTCCAAATATTGCGGCGTTTGCTTGATTTGTCATTCATGTCTGCGATCGAAAATCGTGAAATCTTGAAGGGACTGATTCTAGTCTTCGGGTCATTTTGAAAGGGATCTAAACTTGAAAGGGATCTTGTAGAAAAGCAGCTGTGTTTAGCTGTGTCTAAACAGACTACATAGAATTTATTTTGGACATCACTTTTAATCATGTGAATCATTTTTTATAATTAGCTTTAGTAAACATCAGCATGAATGCCGGCTTGCATCACATTTCCAACTTGTATTTCTTTGACTTCATATACGGTCCATCGTATGCGAAAGCGCATTTTATATTTGTGAAGTGTTATTTGTAAAGAATAAAACTCTTCGGGATGTGCTGTTATAAGAAAATAATCAACGATATATTATATTTATTATTATTATCATTATTATTATTATTATTATTATTATTATTATTATTAATAATAATAATAAATACCAAACAATTACATGTTTGGTATTTATTATTTATTTATTTATTTATTTATTTTTACATCTTATGTGGAGTGTCCAAGATCCAAGTCCCTGTGTAAGTTACTACAGAAACGATAACGCATTAGAACAGGTTCGACCAATCAGAATCGAGAAATCAAGAGTGATATGGTGGAAAATGACAACATTATTCGATTCTCTCAGACAGTTTAATGTTTTTTCAGGGTTTTAATAGGTTATTTGTGTCTCACCATAGATGCACTCATGATTCTTCACAAAGTGACGAGTTGCTGTCAAGCAGGCCGGTTTATAAAATGGAAAATATGAATAGTGGCACAGAAAGAAAGTGTGTAGAGTATTCATCTCTCTCTGTCCCTTGTTTATCTCTCTCTCTCTCTCTCTCTCTCTCTCTCTCTCTCACGCTCTCTCTCCCTCTGTTATCTCCCTTCCAACCTGAGTAGTTCTGACATTGGTTGTACATCAGTTTCTTAAAGTGGATTTTTTTTTCTTGCCCACCTTCACCTTCATGTCCCCCACCCCCTCCACCCTTTACCTCCTCAGACACACACACACACACACACACACTTTCTACGCTAGCACCATTGTGACGTCGTATCGGCTCACTCATAAATGAAAGATATCGATGCAGGCATGCAATACCTAATGAAGTCTCAGACTGACCTTCTGCGTGATTGATTCTGTAATTTGGTTTCTCAGACGGTACTCAAAATGAAATCATGCCGAACAAGTTTTAAATACCTGCCCAGCACAGATGGAAGGAGGGAAGCGGTTGTAGAATTTTCGTTTGGAGGTTGATGATCAGTATGCATCAGTACCGATATCGGTATCGGGTATTCGTCCGATACCATGAACTACTTGTACTTGTACTAACGAATAATGCTCCGATGTTTGCGTTGTTGCACTAACGAACAGACGACACGAAACGACAGCAATCTGGACGCAAGCTAAGCTTTGTGAAAATATCTACACTTCCTATAATACATGTAACCTGATAAAATCTTACACAGGATACAAGGAGGAGCTCATTGCTAACAGCGCACAGCCACAAACAACATTATCTAGGTGAGAAAAAATATCAACACACAATGCGAGGTGAGTGAAAATGACAGCTCTTACCCGGGATGTCGTTCGTGACGATCAGCCGCTATGGGTCATTGACAATGAGGGATTATGATACAATGACTGTACGGCTGTACGGTTTTCAGAAGTGGAACGAAATCCACTCTTCTCCACTGCAACCCTACTCGATCAAAGTAACTAACGTAGCCAAAGAATACACTTCATTTAAAAGCAACTAGCTAATGTTTATTAAATTTTTTTTTTTTTTTTTTAAATGAGTCGAGTAACTTAAGTGCATGAACACACATACGGTATGTGTGCATTTTTAAACCATGGAAACAGATACAGACTCAATAAATGTCTCTGACTGCTTATTAGTAAGGACCGCAAGTTGCTATTTTCAGTATCGCCAGTATTGCCGATAAACGTGTGCGTGCACTGGAAAAATGGTATCGATACATCTCTAGTTATGATTTATTGTAAAATGTACAGTATGTAACGATGTTACATGCATGGAAAATGAGAGACAATGGCAGAAAGAGTACTAAAAAGGATTCATTCAAAAATCCATTTTTATTGTATTAGATATAAAGACAGACCACCACAGGTAGGAAGAAGAAGAAGAAGAAGAAGAAGGGAAAAAAAAAAACGGTTGGCAAAATAAAGCCAAATTGTGTTGGTTTAAAATGGCAGCAGTGCAGTGAATATGTGCAAAGAGCTGATAAACTATCTTTAATAGAGCTGACCTTTTCACGCTGGCCAAAGTTACTGACAGAATCATCCTTATAATTACCATATAGATGATTTCAGCCAAATGCCCCCCCCCCCCCATCCTTTCCTCACCCCTCTCCTCCTCCTCCTTCCCCTTCTCCTCCTCCTCCTCCTCTGCCAATGGAACATTTCCAAGAGCACTGTGAGGCTGATTGAATGGAAATTGAACTTGTTAACATTCTTTTCAGTGTGGAACAGCTCATACCAAGATGCTTTTAATAAATTCACCACTAACTCGCAACCCCCCATCCCCCCCCCCCCCTCTCTCTCTCTCTCTCTCTCTCCAGTTCAGCTCGCAGTATCGTTTCAGACCAGTCTGTCACATGCTTCTTTAAATTTCAACCCTCTTCCATTTTGGAAAGAGAGACAGAAAGGGATGTCTGTGTTTTTTTTTTTTTTTCCTTTCTTTTTTTTATGAGTGTTTGTGCGATCATGAGTGTGGTCCATGTTTTTTGGGGGCCGTAACAACCACTCTCCCTGGTGGTGGTTAAGGCTTTGATGAAAGAGGATTGGATAGTGTTTGAAGTAGAAGCAAACAGTCATCGATCAAAGGTGACTTGGTGTTTGACATGAATGCTGTGGAGTATTGTGTGATGTCAGATTCCTTTAGGCGCTGCGCTTTCAGAGCCTTTTGTGTCGACCGAGCCTGAGCTGTATACCGTGTTATGAAAAATTACCATCTACACCATTATATAAGCTTTTTTTTTTTTTTTTTTGCATAGCCTAAATTATGCTTTGGGATGAAAAATGAATGAACGGAATACATTTACTGGTACAAATAGACAATTAATCAAATTTGAAATGGGTTTTCTCTGCTAATTTACTCATAAGTTTTGAGATAATGAATAGTGCTCTTGAAATAACCAAAAAATGTAAGTAGTTACACCATTTAAGTAGTTAAAGTAGCTTGAACATAATTGCTTGACAACAGAAATATGGACAGTAAACATGAATGAAAAACAAACTAGCTAATGACTAGCTAGGTAGTCATACATTTGTTTGTAACTGGATAAATATATTCGATTCATTACACATGGACAGTTAACCAGATTGGAAATCTGTCTAGTTTGTGTTTTCCTTGATAAATTATTCATCTCAGAGGTGAGAAATAAAGGAAATTGTGAATGTTCTGCTCTTGAAATGTACACAAAAAAACGAACTAACTAAATAAATCAATCAATTCAGTTTAACTAGTTACATTTGCTACAACACTGTTGCTTGGCAACATAATAATGGACAGCAAACAGGATTGAAAAAAAGCAAAAACTAACTAGATAATGACCGGATTAGCAGGCCAGCTAGCTAGCTAGCTAGTAGTCTATAACTGGATAAATATTAGCAATATAATACAAATGAACAATTAACCACATGTAAAATATGTAGAGTTTGTTTCCTCTGCTAATTTTTTAACTAATCTCCAAGGTAACAAAGGAAACTGTCAATTCATCGTCTTGAAATGAGCAAGCCCACAACCACTAACTGTTAAATAACAAAAACACGGACAGGAAAATTTATGACTAGGTTTAGCTAGGTAGCAGCTAGCTAGCAGTCATGAAGTCATTTATAACTGGAAAAATGTTAGTAATACACAGATATGAACAATTAACCAGATTTGGAGGGTCATTTCTGAGGTAATGAAGGAAATGGGCAAAAACATGACATGCTAACCATTTAAGTACTTAAAGTTGCTAGAATTTGCACTGTTGTGAGGGAAAACTGAGAACACCCCAGGGTTAACAAATTGGGCTAAGGACTAAGTTCAGCTAGCTAGCCAGTGGAACATGTAATGTGTATAGTTTGTGTTTTTTTTTTTTTTCTGCTAAATTATTCATCTCTGAGGTAATGGAAGTTGTGAATGTTGAGCTTTTGAAAAGAGTTAAAACACAACACACAGTTGAAGTAAGTAAAAGTTGCTGGAACACTTGTGAGAGAAATATGGATTGTAAAAATAGCTAATGATTCGAGCTAACAGCTCAGCTAATTGTTTAGCTAAGTTGTTTACATAGACTTGTAAAGGCAGACAGTGAAAACAACACAAATATATCAGGAATATCAACATTTCCCCTCAGATGTCATGGCAAATTATGAAGAAAAGACACTGTATGACTAAAACCACAATGTAAATATACTTAGCATGTTGCCATATTGAGAAACAACAACATAGCTATAGCTGTCTTAGCTATTTGAATGAAGAATTCTTTGTTTATATTCATATACTATGAAATTGAAGAGAATGCACTTTTAAAAAAAAATAATAATAAAAAAAATTGCCCAATAATAAAAGCGTATAAATAACTAGATAGCTAATCAGTGCTTAGCATGTAAGAGAATATACAGTACCATGTGAAGCAGCACAAGGTCGATAAAGACATGTAGCTGATAATACACCAGATTTTATACTTCAATTATTAGACATTCATTCAAATTTCATGCTGAAACCACATCTTATTGGTGTATATACAGTATATGAATTCCACATAGGGCTTCTGTGGCTTAGTGAGAACATTACTTTGAATCTGTATCAATATTCTATATGCAAGTAGCTGAAGCTATTAAAGCCCTTGATGGAGATCTCTAGCTTGGGTTGTGTGATTATATGGTGACACACACACACACACACACACACACACACAAACTCAGCAGGGTGCATAGGACACATCTGGCCTCTTTGCTCTCTAGATAAGAAGTTATTTGCAGATTTATGAAGACTATCAAAAGCATCTCTGAAGATATGAGCTGTAGCCACAGACAAAGTTGCAATCAAAATGCAAATGGCAGAAGTGCAGCAGGGACATGAATAAACAGATTGGTTATTGACTTGCACCCCACGAGTCAGACTACTGTGACATTAAACATCTACATTTCTACTTAGCAAATTAGCCAACTCGGGCTGCAATGCACAGAAATCAACCTTTTTTCTTTTGTCTGCGGTCTTATTTAATTTTTATGTATATATATATATATATATATATATATATATATATATATATATATATATATATATATATAATTTCTTTTATTTTTTATTTTTTCTGGTAAAATTGGTTATGGTTCTGTGATCAAACGATTATGGGTCAGTTCAAATCCCCGGAGCTTCTTTTGCGGGTCCTACAGCAAGAGCTGTAACCTTCAGCTGCTTGGATTGTACTATTTTCCAGCAGAATGAATATCCAGTACAGAAAATTCTAGAATAAGTGTTACATATTTGCATACATTTTTTGTTATATTGTCAGAATTGTGTCTTAATTTGAAAATAACACAACATAATATATTAGTGTCAGCATGTACAGTACCAAATTTACTGGAACAAGACTTACAAAGCTCTGGAGCAACAAATAAAGGGCAGGAAGGAGCACTGATGTTGTTAACATGACTCCTGGGATGATTATTAGGACTTTGTAAGTCTTTTGGTGTGTCACGATTTGATTTGACCATCAGCTACAAATCACAGGTTTATATGAACTTGCGTGTTGTAATATATTAGCGTTTCTATAGTAACAACTAATTCACTTGTACGGCAGATACAAACATAACCGAAGACTCATAATAAATGGATTCAAATTGTGCTGTTATTCCTATAATCATGGATATGATGGAATTTTCTGTAAAGAGATATTTATTTAGAATTTATGGAAGGAGTCTCCAGTGTCAGAGATTTGGAACGGCCAGAGATAAAGAGGTGAGTTTTCCAACACGGGGAAGTCTTCAGGATGGACAGCCTGGCTTTTTGCAGTTAAATGAGCTGCATTTTTTTTTAAATTATTATTATTATTAACCTCAAGAGAAAGGAAAAAGGAGAGGCTGCTGAGCGAACGTCTGTTTTATTGCGGCTATAATTGAAGTTAGAACAGAACGTTTATTTTGGATGAATTATTTTGTGGATGTTTCACGACATTAAATGTACACTAACTATAAATGGGTAAAAACATATGGTGTTTTTTTTTTTTTTGTAATAGATGTCAGGGTGGTAACAGTAACACAGTAGCTTCATCGCACGCACTGATTATTTTCCAATAACAGCAAGTCCCCAGGTGTTTTAGTAATTCTATTGTGATCATGAACAAGATCGCATAATAATCGCATTGTAAATCTTGAAGTGAATTTTTTCAATAAAACACACAACAGATTTTTGACATGCAGCGCACTCCTTTAACTGAGAATCTCAGTGCATCGAAAATAGATTGTTTTTTTTTCCTTTTTATGTATCGCTAATTAAAACTAGCTTAAAATATTTCTGTGATCCTGTAAAAGATTTTAATTTCCTCCCATATGGCGCGCTTTTCTACTGTACACATAGTGCAAGTGGAATTGTTCCCTTTTTTTTTTTTCCATTTGTGTTTGGTGGCTGTTAGGTGTGTGTCACCACTGGGACGGTGTTGATGAGTTGTTACACAGATGGTCAGAGCTAATGAAATCGCAGTCTTTCCCCCTTTCTCTCTGTCTCTCTCTCTCTCTGTCTCTCTCTCTCTCTCTCTCTCACACACACACACACACACACACACACACACACACACACACACACTCACACACACATAAAAATCTAATCTCTAGATGAGTTTCTGGAGCCCGAATTAATGAATTAAAACGCATACCGACTCTGTCATTCCCCATTAGCGAATTTCATTAAAAAAAAGCCATTTCTCTTTTATTATTTAACACGATTTTTTTTTTATTATTTAAACATTGATTCTAATAAACACTAGCAGATGTTGCATTCGCCTCGTCATGTGTTCATAGGGAGTTGATTTGGCACGAGAAGGTGCAGAGGGAATAAAAGATGGACAATCCAATCTGTGTGTGTGAAAATGTGTTCTGTAGGAGTTGCTTTCACAGATCTGTGCAATAAGGCCAAGTGCAAGACTTTGTGATGTGTTGACACAGAGGGGAGATTGAGTTGGCGTCTCTGGGAAGGCAAAGCAAATGGAGAGAGAGAGAGAGAGAGAGAGAGAGAGAGAGAGAGAGTGTGAAGGACAGAAAAAATAAAGACAGAATGATAATATGAAAGAATATCACCTTGTTCTCCTCAGAGGCTGTTTGGTTTGGTTTTGCAGCAGTATTTTTTCTTCTTTTTCCTTTTTTGCCCTTTAATCATGTTGCAGTATGAGACTGGCAGCTGCTGTAATTTCCCTCTCAGTTCAATCAATGCGAAACACTTTCTTTCACTTTATCCCCAGCACTCACCACTCTCTCTCTCTCTCTCTCTCTCTGTCTCTCACTTTCTCTTCTGAAGAAACACAGTTAAGAGAAAATTTCCCAGTTACAGCTATATAAAGAATAAAATACAACAAAGCAAATAACCAAAGATGTGGTAGTAGGATACACCCTAATTCGATTATTTTCCTATAACACCACATCATGAGGTATTATATTCCTCTTTATACTGTACCAGTTTACCAACGATTACAATTTACAAGGCAAATAATCAGATGTCATGGTGGGTTGATTATTTTCCAATAACAGCACGATCCGTAGTGGTTTATTCCTCTCATACCACAGCAATTTGAACGAAACCCCACAAGAACAACGATTACAATTTATGAGGTAAATAATCAAAGATGTGGCAGCGCGATGAGCAGAAGTTGTCTATTTTCCTGCAACAGCATGTTTTTTTTTACTCGTCTTATACCACACCGATTTACCAACGATTACAATTTACAATCGCCGACGTTGTTTATGTGATACAACCACAGTTGATTATTTTTATTCCATACCTATTTGCCTATTTAAGCTTGCATTTGCACATTGAATCAACCGACGATTACAGTTTACAGATTACAAGGCAAATAATCAGATCTCGTGGTGGGTGTGACACTTTTTAAAGGTGGCAAGGAGAAGGAAGTCAGAGGCAGGCTTGACACACTCTCACGTGTTATTATTTTTCTCTCGCTCTTGGGTTTCTTTATTTACACGCACACACACACAAACTCTCAGCGCACACTTGGCGTTGTGCTTTCTCACACTCTCGAAGCGCATGTCTCTCCCTCGCTTATCCTCACCTCGTTTTGAAACAGAGAACATTCATTAGTCCAACATTCCCCACTCCTTACCACTTGCCTTCTCCGGCTCCGCCTTCCTTTTATACAGACTCCGCCTCCACAGTGGGATACACCCAAAATGTATTATTTCCAATAACAGCACGTTCCAAAGTGTTTTATTCCTTTTATACCACACCAATTTGCTAACACTTGCATTTTTTTTACATATTGAGGAATGAAACATTGTATATTTTATCCATTGATGGTTATGTTTACTGTTCCGGAAGCCCACAAAACAAGTTATAACATCTATAATCTGTCATTCCATCACCAGCCTCTTTTTATATATAACCATGGCTTGGAGTTTTATACGAAGAGAGAGAGGGAGAGGTCACCCATAAGCTCTCAAATCTAATCTGAGCTCGGTGATATATAGACATATTATACAGAAATATTTTCCCATCTTTTTGGCAGTCAAAGTGTGATGTATGAAACCTGCCAGCTGATAGATTTTCATCACCAAACATGCACTGCGGAATCATTTTGCAGCTTCATCACCAGCGCACTATGAGCTGTAACCTTTAGTACACTGGACTGCACTGAAGCGTATGGGATTTTGATTTGGCTGCAGAAATGCAGAGTGACTTACTGGAATAGTTATTCGACATAATTTGATTTTGTGGCTTTGCAATTTTGATGGGTTCCCAGAAGAGTGCTTACAGTCCTTAAGGAGAAATATCCCAGCGGTCCTTTCTGGCACAAAGTACGGCTGATAAAAGACATGAATCGAGATTTTATACGTCTAGCTGCGTCTACTTAGTGAGCAATTTCATATTATTTATATATAGTACATTATTACCCGTACTTACGTCTCTTATAAAATAAATCACAGGATTTTGTTACTCCGTGTCTTTTTTTTTTTCTTCCCTCTGACATTTTGGAAGCCTGCTTTATAGCCACAGTGTGGATGATTTGAGGATTGGGGTTTTTCCGAATTTTCTAACTTGTGGACTGATTTTAATGCATTCTTTTAACACTAAAATGCTTCTAGGGATTTAAAATGAATAAATATTTTAAAAGCACAGATCAGTGAACATTAACATGAGTGATAATTGTTTTTTTTTCCTTAATTATTTTATTTATTCATTTTATTATTATTTTTTTGTACAGGGTATTTCACAGGCTCAGCTGCGTCAATACCCACCAAACCCCACCATGGTCATGCGCTCCATCATCAACATGAACAACCCCAATGCGATGATGTCACGCAACCAGCTGACCACTATCAACCAATCGCAGCTGAGCGCCCAGCTCGGCCTCAACATGACCGGACCGAACATCACCCACACGTCCCCGTCTCCGCCGGCCAGCAAGTCGGCTACACCATCTCCATCCAGCTCCATTAACGAAGACGATCAGGACGATGGGAGTAAGGTGAGTGACCTTTGACCTTTGCGATACGACGAAGTTATTTGATTTCTTTGAGTAAGTACTGGAATATTCTTGCTAGTCTTTCAAAGGGTCTCTATGTGTCCTTAAAAAGTCGTCATTTTTCTGAAACGCCATTTTAAAAATTTTCTGTTATATTTTTTAATTTGATAAAGCTGAAATGGAATGTAGAGACAATAGAGATCTCAGACTTAGGCTTTTTATCCTATTATCTGTGGAGTTTTTGCTCACAACTCTGAATGACATACTGCATATGTACAATGCAGAATTATTGGCACTCTTTAAGAAAATAGGCTAATATATTATATTGTATTAAAATAATATTTATGAAATTAAAGAACCTTATTTGACGTTTTGTTATAGCAAAGGCCATTCTTATAAAAAAAAAAAATTATGCAAAAATTTACTATTTCTCACTTTAGAGCAAACATACTTTATTTTTTCTCCCTTTGGCCTTCTGTTTTTTTTTTTTTTTTTCCTTTTCAGGATTGAGCGTATATGTTGTTCGATTTTATTTCTGATCTTGTTGAACTCACACAATTAGCTTTTATAAAGCCAAACTCTCATTCCACACTTCCTTACAGATTGGTGAAAAGCGTCCAGCACCAGACGCTGGAAAAAAGCCCAAGACTCCCAAGAAAAAGAAGAAGAAAGACCCTAACGAGCCTCAGAAGCCCGTCTCGGCGTATGCACTGTTCTTTCGAGACACCCAAGCGGCCATTAAGGGTCAGAACCCCAACGCTACGTTTGGGGAAGTCTCCAAGATCGTGGCGTCCATGTGGGACGGTCTGGGAGAGGAGCAGAAACAGGTACATGAGTGCTGTAAACATGATTATGTTGTATATTCAGATGTCTGCATTGACATTGATTGTAGTCTATATAATTGTCTAGCCTTGTGTGGGAGATTCTGTAGTTCAGAGAACATAAATCTTATCTAGGTACAAAATATAGGTAATTCCAGAATTATTGGCACCCCTTATTAACATTTAAACTTTTGTTTCTTTCTTTGCAATTCTTGTTTCTTTCTTTGTTCCTTTTTTCTTGTTTCTTTCATTGCAATTTGAGCTGCATTTTAAACGTACGAAAGGTGCTTTGTAAATAAAGTTACTGAGAAAATGCCGCATTTGTTTATTGCCTGTTCTTCACAACGGCTTTACTTTTTCTTTTCTTTTTTTTTTTCATCACTGCAGGTTTACAAAAGCAAAACCGAGGCAGCCAAGAAAGAGTATCTGAAAGCTCTTGCTGCTTATCGTGCCAGTCTGGTGTCAAAGGTGAGATCTTCTGCTCCCCCCTCCCTCCTTCCCTCTCTCTCTCTCTCTCTCTCTCTCTCTCTTTCTCTCTGTCTCTCTCCATCTCTCTCTCAGTAGAGGTGTAAAGATAGCAGGTCGTGAAAGCAGCTAATGAGCACACCTCATTAATTCCCAGGATCTGTTTGCTAGCCTGTGGCATTAGCATATCTGTTAATGCCTGCTAAATTATTTGCTGATATTTGCATATTTGATAGGCATACATACAGTAGCGAGTCATTACCGAGATGCAGTTGCCACATCACGTGTTTTTTTCAGAGAACTTTGCAAATCCAATGAGAGATCAAAATGAAGGTGTTAAAGTAGGTAACGATGAATAGGTAATTGATTTAAGGAACAGATGATGTGTTTTATTTTTCAACCCGAAAAAAGTAGATTTTGTGCTATTCTTGAGTTGGATCTCTTTATTCAAATTCTCTTCCTCTTTTTCTCTCAGGCTGCAGCAGAGTCTGCTGAAGCTCAGACTATCCGTTCGGTGCAGCAGACCCTGGCCTCCACCAGCCTCTCCCCCGGCCTGGCTTTGCCCTCTCCGCTTTCCTCACCTCTCTCCCAGCACCCCTCCATGCCCTCAGCCTCCCAGGCCCTGCAGCAAGCCCTTCCTCGAGCCATCGCCCCAAAACCGCTTCAGATGCGCGTCGGAAACAGCCACGTCGTCACCTCGGTCACCGTGGCGCACCAAAACATGGCACCGGGCATGCCGTCGCAAATGCTGGGCCAGATGTCCTCGTCGCAGATGAGCCCGCCCATGCATGCGGCCATGCAGCAGCAGCATTTGCAGCACCACCAGATGCAGCAGCAGCAGATGCACCACCAGCAGATTCAGCAGCAGATGCAGCACCAGCATTTCCAGCATCACCTGCAGCAGCAGCTTCAGCAGCATCACATGCAACAGCAGCAGCAGCAGCAGCAGCAGCAACAGCAACAGCAGCAGCAAATGCAACAGCATCAGCATCAGCACATGCAAATGCAACACGTGCAGATGCAACAGATGCATCAGATGCATCAGCAGCAGTCGCATTCGCCCGTCCAGCACTCGCCTGGAACGCCACATTCGGCGTCGCTTGGAAGTCCGCAACCACCGCCTCCGCCGCCTCAGATCCAAGTCCTCTCACAAGTCAGTATCTACTAACTACAAAAAAAAATCCTGCATTCTCAACTTGGAGAGAGAAGACATAAAAAAGCATCGTTTCAAAGTTGCTTTTTTTCGAGTTGCACTTAAGAAGTGTGTAAGAATAACATAAGAATGTTACAAAGAACTGTCCTTTGTTCTAGATGGATATGCAGACACGTGTATAAAAAAGAAAGAAAGAAAGAAAAGGAACCGAAGGCTATTGCCCCGAATTTGTCTATAAAATAGGCAGAGCTATGAAGGGACAGAGTGCCTGATTGTTATTTTTCTGTGTGTGCTTTTCTTTTTCTTTTTAATCTCTATCTTTGAGAAAGTTTCTGGGCACATTGATGGCATAGAGACAGTTGGGTCAGGCGGATTTTTTTTTTTTATAGCAAAGCTTTATTTACGAGGCCAATATTGGTGATAACATTACGAAAGCTCTAAACAGAAAGATTCTGATAGCTTTTGACTTGACACCATGGAGGATGACATACAAATTGGAAGTATTGTTGAACTGTAAAGACGGGAACCTGAACATGCAGGCGCAGCTTATAACACAATGCGGAGGAGATCAACTGCTCTCTGGACAATATATCAATACAACTTTTCTTCCTTTTCTCCTAACTATGTTTCTGTAAAAGAACCTTGAGGGAGGAACCACAGAATCTCCACTTTCCACATCTCCGGAGAGAGCAAAACAAGAAGAACTTACTTTTATTACTGGAGAGAACATAACATACTGCCAGTGAGCAGATTTCTGTCAACTGACTCAAAACTGAAAACTCCCAATCCTGCTGCACATGAGCTGAGGAAACTTTTCCTCAAAAAAATAAATAAATAAAAATAAAAAAAACTCTGGCTCAAATGTGTGTATAAATAGCACTCCAAAAAAAAAAATCTATGTATTTGTCTTTACCTCAAAAATTTAAATTATGTTTCTGTTAAGTTTGTATTCATTTTGTGTAATAAAAGTGCATATTTTAAGGATATTTTAAGGAGAAATTGCAAAAAAAACAAAACAAAAAAAAAGTGAAGGACTCAAGCTAGTGTTTTAATGATTCATGTATTTTTACACTGTTCCTTGATGGCAATTTAAGTGAAGGGTGAAATTAAGAGTCCTAGCAAAGTCCTAGCAAAAGTTGGGGAAAAAATTGAAAGTATTTTCTGCCAGCTGTAAAAAAAAAAAAAAATGAAAAAGAAAAGAATACGGTGATGAAGACATTACACGGAAGGTGTACATTTTTCCACATCACCTGTTCGAGTTTGAATATGGAAGGCTTTAAATTCTGTTGGTAAACTGACCTGTGGATTGCAAACGTCACATAGTGCATCTCCTATTTTTTTTTGTTGTTGTTGACTTTTTTCGTTTCTAATGGCAGCAGTTCATTTGTTGTTTCTTTGCTTAAGA
This sequence comes from Ictalurus furcatus, assembly GCF_023375685.1. Classification (NCBI taxonomy): domain Eukaryota; kingdom Metazoa; phylum Chordata; class Actinopteri; order Siluriformes; family Ictaluridae; genus Ictalurus; species Ictalurus furcatus. The sequence goes on from NC_071281.1 coordinate 15,640,065, forward strand.
ATCGAATCATCTGCTTTTTATAATCTGTCCATAGAATAAACACATTTCCATAGACTCACCTGGCTTTCGCACCATTACTAGGACTGTTCATTTTACAACAATCTTTTGTTTTAAAGAAAAGGAAATGATTCACATTCCATTATTAATGACACTAGCCATCGTTTTTGTATGACGCATTTCACTTCTTCGTGTTTCATTGTTTGCAATTTAAAATAACAATCACAAATATTTATTTGAAAGAAAGTCGATTCATTTCAAAGATTATATTAGCCATACTTTTGTATGATATATTTCCTCAATGTCTCCTTGTTAGTTATTAAAGACTAAAAAAAAAAAATAATAAAAAAATAAAGACATCCTTACTTCAAACTTTCAGCTCATTTGAACTTCTGGGGGGAGAATGTGGGGGGAATTTTTCTTTTTACAAACTATCCAGAACTCAAAGATTACCCAAGGATTTTGATGAAAAATTTTGGGAGAAAAAAAAAAAATTATTGCAAGAAAGTCTGATTTCTTTTCATTCACGTACGTCAACTGGAGCTTTCCGAAAAGGTGTTGAAACTGTTACAGCTTTAGCTCTGATGCTGACACTGGAGGCTCCTTCCGTAAATGCTAAATAAACATCTCTTAAGTGAAAAAATTAACATATCAACAATTATACAGCATTTTTAGTCTAGAACAAGGATCTACTGTCAGAGATGCTGTTATAGAAAATTAACACTTCAACACCTTCTGACCAATCAGAATCGAGAATTCAATGAGGTGATTATAATACAGAGGAATACATTTATTGTGGATTAGCTACATGGACATATTGGTAAAATCAGAGCAGCTACAAAGTATAACTCCATATTCCATAACATATTGTCTATTTAAAGGTAGCACTCTAGCTAACTGCTTACTAGTAATGGTGTTAGCTACCAAGCTAAATTGCAGCTAGCCTTCCTACTGTATACTACGTAGCATGTCCAAGCCATTATGCTTTGGTTTTAAAAGTGCATGCATGTAGAGAGCAGGAAGCCATTTGGGATTCATCCCAGTCTACAGGCTCATAAACTCCGTATAGCATAAAAATTGGTTGGAATCGTCTAGGCTTTGGTCAATTTATTCAATGGTTCAGTGTTTCAATGTTTGAGGCGTTGATCCCTTTCTGGAAGATGGGTATCTCCTCACTGAAGCAGCTAGAAGCCTGTTCTTGTTATGGCTGAAAATACCTCCCAGGAAACGTTGCCAAGATGGTCGTCGAGTGTAGAGAGACTTTCAGAGAAAGGTCTTCAGATATACCTCCTTTATTCCTCAGCCCCCCACACACTAGATACATTTCTAACATGGGCTTCAGGGGACTCCACCCTGTCTACCCTCCTCCCTTCCTGCTTGTAAACTGGGGGAAGGGCTGTGGGGCAAACTCTGATTATCATAAACACACAATAAAAATGAGAGGCCACCCCAGGGGCATACCTAAACTGAGGGATGGGAGGTGGGGGAGGGGAGGGGAGGGAGGTTGGAGGGGCTGCCCATTCGTTTGGGACCCAGACCCTCCAGGTTTCCATTAGATCAAAAAAAAAAAAGCACAGAGAGAGAGAAATTGAGTTGTTGGAGATGTACGTAGCTTGATTGCGAATGAAAATGCTAATCTAATCTTACTGGTAGAATTCAATTCCTCCAAGTATAACAGTTGCTGTGGATTAAGATATCAACGGACAGCTTAAACTTCTGATCCCACCATGGGGACGTTAAATGTTATCACAGTCATTTAAATGCTAGCCAGTAAGACAATTATGTATTGTATTGCTTGTTTATGGACACACATTGATGGACCTCTTTATACAGTAAGCCATTTGAACAGCTCTACTATTTACATTCTACTATTTACATACTATTTATTTAAAATAAAACTTGATAAACTTGAATCCCTGAGACTTTGGTTTAATCAGCTGATGGGCAAGTCCTGCTGACTAATCCACAAGCGTCAAGCTCAAGGCTTGCGTGCCAAATACATCCCGCTGTTTTTTATGTTTCAGTCAACACTCACAACCCATTGTTTGCAAAAACAATATTGAAATGTAGTAGTCTCTACTGCTTAACATTTTCACACTAGACCAGTGATATCTAGAATTCACACATGATCTGTAGCATAGCATAGCGGCTACTACTGCAAAAGACGACAACTTAGCGAGTGAAAACATATCGAGTATATCTAATATTTCCAAGTATAATATACTTACATACAATAAACCAAATATATGATTATTACCCCTATTTCTAGACAGTTACGCTTTTATTTTGTCCATTGGCAGATTTTCTATTTTCTAGAAATGCTTAAAATTAGCAAAATACACTGAAAAATAAAATCTCACCAAATTGGAATTGACTTAATTCAAATGCATATATTGGTTCCACGTGATTGAATTGAGTGACATTAACATAATATGTTTTTGTACAGCCAACGTGATTTGATCATGTTTTTTCAAAGCGCTGAATAAAAATCACACTCCGTGCTCTCACCTGAGCTGAGGATCGAACCCGTTTCATTGCCATCTTACAACGGCTGCATTACCGCTGCGCTATTCTACCACGTTTCAATCATGTTAATTTAATACTTTAGTAATAGTTCCTGTCAATTGCCAAGATCCTTGTGAGATTTCATAATGTAATTGGTTTGCGTTAATACTATGTGAATTGCTCATGCTCATAATTTACATAATTCAATTTAGTACTTAGAAACTTGTCGCAATTGAGTTTAGTATAAGCAATGAAGTCACGTTTTGATGAGAAACTTGAGAAATATTTTATGTAAGTTATATGTAATATACTGCATTCTATTAAATCTGACCCAGCACATATTCCCTTTTTTTCGGTATAGAACAAGATTATTTCAAGATTGAAATTAGTCAAGATGTCTAGAAATAGGTTTAGTAATCTTATATATTTTTTAGTGTAATCTTATAATAGGACATACTGGATTAATTTGATTACATTCAAGATGTTTTCACTTGATAAGATGTGAATGTACAGTACACATGGGCTCACATCTCACCTCGCTGAAACGCTAGTTAAAATGGATGCCTTTCTCTTGTGTTTGAAGTAAGAAATATTTCGGGTGTTGGGTTTTATTGTGATTCAATAATTCACATCAAATACAGAAATGCATCAGCCAGGAGAAGGAGAAATATGACTAGGAGAAATGTGAGACTAAGGACATGTATATTCTTAGGAGAGACTTCTTCTTAAATCTTTTTTTTTATGTTACATATTTTCTATATTTGGAAAATAGATGTGCAAAAGTCTTAGGCACCTTTTTCGTTTAGTACAAAATGTGTTATAGATGATTATTTTATGACTGCTGCATATTTGAATCCGTACAAAAACATTTTATATTTCTTAACATTACTTTTCAGACAAAAAAAAACCAAAACAAACAAACAAAAAAAAACATTATGAAAACTGCTGGGTTTTGCAAAAAAATAATAAAATAAATAAAAGAACTGCGACAGTCAGAGTCTCCAAGAGAACTGTGGCAGATGCTCAGTAAAACTTGCAGTCAATTTCCTTATACTGTAAAACTGAACAAATTTTACCTGTGACCACATTTTTTTTCCTTTTTTATAGCAGAGTGTTCTCACAGCAAATACTGGCTTTGTTTACTTTATTACTGTTTACTGCTTTTTATAGTACTTTACTGCATTTCTTTCCAAGACGTTTGCATAGTACTGTATATGAAAATATTTACTCACTTTTATCATGTAATAGTGCATACAGTTGAATCATTTTTGTTAGAAATATTGTTGTTTTTCCTATTCTACTTTCAGAACATTCGCATTATTGATGTTAGATGATAGGTTAGATAATATGTTTTAAAAATATATATTTTATAGCATTAGTTTATGGATCTTTACAGGCCTCACAAAAAACTAATATGGCCTGAGCAGGATTTGAGTTTGACAGCCTTTAGTTAATGTTTTATTTATTTTTTTTTCCATTAATTTTATGCATAATTTGTTACTATCACCGTATTTCATAAAAAAAAAATTATGTAAACTTCTAATAAAATTCAAGAGTTTTACCCACTGCTAAATATCACCATTTACATGCAGATTCATCCTTAATGACCAACAACCATGCCACATTCAAAGTCACTATGAACACATTTTTCCCACATTCAGATGCTTGATGAAAACATGTATCTGCATGATTTTATACATTCCGCTGTCATATTTTACATATTTTACAGAGCCCCATATTATAAAAGGAGTGCCTCCATTTTCACAGGCTCAAAAATAATTGGACAATTGACTGATAAGCAGTTTCAATGAGATAAAAGGTCTGGAGTTGATTCTAAGCATTTAATTTGCATTTCATAGCTATTAATAGCTGAACTCTCAATATGTGGTCCAAAGAGGTTTCAATGCAAGTGAAGGAGGCCATCGTTAGACTGAAAAGAAAAAAAAAACAAAAAAAACAAAACAGAGCTATCAGAGAGATAGCAGAAACTTTAGGCATGGCCAAATCACCAATTTGGTACATTCCTAAAAAAAAAAAAAAACAAAACCTCTAGAAAAAGCCTGTCCAGTTCTTATGTAAGATGAACTTGTACCAGAATGGTTGGAAGGGAATAATATGGAGAATGAAAGGAAGGGCTCGTGTTCCAAAGGATACCACATCATCTGTCAAACATGTGGAGGAAGTGTTATGGCATGGCATGTATGACTGCCAGTGGAACTGGGTCACTGGTGTTTATTGATGAGGTGCCTGCTGACAGAAGTAGCAAGATGAATTCTAAAGTTTAAAGAGCTATGCTTTCTGCTCAGATACAGTCAAATGCTGCAAAACCGATAGGACAGCTCTTCACATTAATGAAGGTGTCCCTTGATTGTAGACTTGTAGATTGTAGACTAGACAATGGTACGCCTATATCCTCCAGAGTGTTCTTGACTCGGCTAGATGTTGTGAAAGGGGCTTTCTTCAGCAATAAATGAATTCTGCAATAATCCAGGCCATGGAAGACTCAAGGGAGGAAACACAGCATTTAGTGGTGTCCATGGTTTCCAGACTTCAGGCAGTCATTGACTGCAAAGGATTTGCATCCAAGTATTAAACATACTCCTAATTTTTATGATTGTTAGTTTGTCCAATTACTTACTTTTGAGCCTGTGAAAATGCAGGGGAATGGCTGTAATTCCTAAACTGTTTCTAAAAAAAAATCCATTGTGGTGGTGTACAGAGGCATACAGATTATATATAAGAATTTGCTATATTTCTGCATAAATATCATCAAATTTTCACATAAGTCCTCAAAGTAGATAGAGAGAACCAAATTAAATAAATGAGACAAAAATATTATACTTGGTCATTTATTTATTGGGGTAAATGATACAATATTATAAATCTGTGAGTGGCAAACGTATGTGAACCTTTGCTGTCAGTATCTGGTGTGACCCCCTTGTGCAACAATAACTGCAACTAAACATTTCCGGTAACTGTTGATCAGTCCTGCACATCGGCTTGGAGGAATTTTAGCCCGTTCCTCAGTATAGAACAACTTCAACTCTGAGATGTTGGTGGGTTTCCTCACATGAACTGCTTGCTTCAGGTCCTTCCACAACATTTCTATTGGATTTAGGTCAGGACTTTGACTTGGCCACTCCAAAGCATTAACTTTAATCTTCTTTAACTATTTTTTGGTTGATTCTGGACCTCAACTAACTTTTGAATATTTCAAAATAATTCTCTTATTTGGAAGGTGTGTCTCAGACGATTCTCAGAAAGATTGGAGGTGAAATTTTTTGCATGTTTGTATTAAAAGCCTGTATAACAGTGATGGATTATAAATAAAAAATGAACGTGATTACTGTCTTTGGTTGTAGATATTATGGTAGTGGTGAGGGGCAACCCCGACCACCCAGACGAAATTCTTGCTAAGCCTCTGTGTGATAGTAATTAACTGAAAACACTGAAGAGACTGTCCTCCTTCAGGCTGAGTAGAATGGAGACATTTTTCCTCCCATTTATATGTTTGTACCTTAACAAAACCCCCAAACTGTATTTTGCACTGAATTAGCTTGTTTTAGAAAGGATAGTGTGATTGGTTATGGAGTTGCGAAGAAAAAGAAGAAGAAGAAGACCGGTTTCTCTCGGCGTGATTAATTGCACCATAGCTGTCCTGTCACAGTGTGTTTGGCTGAGAGAAAACGGCAAATAAGTGCTGGCAAACGGGCTTAAAGAGCCTGTGAAGAAAATGAAAATTACAATCAGCGGGTGTCGCGCGTGACCTGAATTCTAAACGTTCGAACAGAAGAAGGGCGCGCGCTTCTCAGCATAAGAGCGGTGTCCATAGCAACCGGGTGCGTTCTTTAAAAAGCGTGCGTAATGAGGGTCAGGGGGAGCTGCTATGCAGGAGTGCAGCATCAATAATACAACATAAAAACCGTGTTTATTCTATATTAGCCTAGTGAGGACCACAGTGTGGACTAATAGCTCACAGCGAGAGCCTCTACTAAAAATAGGTTACATCAGTTCATCGGAGCATGCACAGTTTATAGGCTACATATTATATTGAACTTGGATAATATTTATTCATCACAAAGCTGACTCTTGGGAAGAGGGTTACAGATCTGCAAACCCAGAGCAAATCATCTCAAATCATCATTACAGTAATGTTCTGTGCTTCTTGCTTTTACAACAACCTAAATTATTAACCTGGTAAGTGTATGGTAGAAACTCTAAAGTGCTGGGTAATTGTTTTAACGGAGTGTCAAGATATTTCAGCCATATTTTGCATGTTGGAATGCCCGATTATATGTTTTAAGAAGAAAAAGGTTGCGATGAAATACAGTACACTGCAGTTGTATTATTTAGAATAACAATAATAAAGGTGATGCACAGAGCTTTACACTAATTCTTATTTAATTTTCAGACATTTAAGAAGGAAATAAACTATCTATATCTAAATGTATACAATTTCAACAGCTCTGAGAGTGTGCCATCTTTTAGTCCAAATAACTTTACTTTCATTCAACTTTTAACTTTATTTGACAAATTTCCGTTTAAATCAGAAATGTAAGTCAATGATCTTTGACCCGATTTTGCTGTCATAGGCAAAAATTGCTCATCATAAAGGAATTATTTGGTTGTGAGATGAGATCAGTTTGAAGTCAGAACTCAGAAAACAAAATGGGAAAAACCATAGATGCCTCCATGTTCCCTTTCAAAGGGACCGCAACGTTGCATGAGTTTCATGCTGTGGGAAGCGCCCTCGCGCGTGACCGGTATCTGACACTTGTGTAACATCATGCCTATTTGTAGGCCTGCCGTGATCAGGTGATGTGGCAATTAAGCGCATTGCATGATATAAAAACGGCACCTGTGAACCGCGCCATCAGCCTTATTATGTTCAGCGAGACTGCATGTCGGTCCCTTTAAGAAAAAAAAGAGAAAAGTATGAGTGAGAGAGAATTCAGGAAGTGTCTAGGTTTGGAACACGCCAGGGTAGCCCTCGTCTGACTGTGCGCATTGTGAACACCTTACAATCAGGCAGCTCCGCTCACGGCTCGCTCTCTTCTTGGCCGAAGGGAGTTGGGTTTCAGAGTCTCATGGATCCGAGGCAGCCAGCCGGCTCAGGTCCTGGGGATCTCATATGGATTAGCGCTAGTGCGACAGAGGCACAGAAGGCGAGTGTGGTGGCCCGCCTCCCCCCACTGAGAGCCAAGGGGACCGGGTGGCCACAGTCACAGCCTGCTAATAGGCCTGATCCGAGAATAATATAAAGGCCAAGCTGACAAAGATGGAGCGGTCCTGATGGGCCGTGGAGGGACGTAACAGGGGACGTCTTCCACATGAGATGCTTGGGGCACATGTTGAACCTCAAGAAATGTATGCTTTCTCCAGTGCAGAGGACAACATTTCTAGGGGTTATATGGGATTCTACTATGATGAGGGCATTTCTATCCCCAACACACGTAGGGTCAATCCTATGCCCTTGGTCTGGGCATCCCCTCCAGTTTTTACGAGAGACTGTTGGGGCTTATGGCAACAGCAACCAATGTCATACCATTGGGCCTATTGCACATGAGACCGTTTCAGTGGTGGCTGGAAAGACAGGGGTTTTGTCCGAGGATGAAACCTCTGAGAATAATCAGTATCATGTAGCAATGCCGACGTGCTCTGAGAATTTGGATGTATCCCCAGTTTCTAGCCTTGGGTCACACTCTAGGCATGTCTCCTTATTGCAAAACAGTAATGACAGACGCCTTCCTCATGGGTTGGGGCACGATCTTAGACAGTTGTCCAGCTCACGGTCTCTGAAGCGGCCCTCATCTGGAGTGGCATATAAATTGTCTAGGAATGCAGGCCATATTTCTAGCACTGAAATTCTTCTTCCTCAATTGAGAGGTCACCATGTGTTAGTTGTGACAGACAACACAGTGGTGGTCTCATATATCAATCACCATGGATGGTTACATTCACATTCCCTGTTCAGGCAGGTGCAACTAATTTTTCTCTGGGCAGAGGGAAAGGTTTTGTCAGTGAGTGCAATGTACATTCCAGGCAACTGGAATGTTGGGGCAGACATCCTGTTGAAGCAGGGGCTGAGGCCCGGGGATTGGCGGCTCCAACCACAAGTGGTGGATTCCACATATCAGAGGTTCGACCAAGCGGAAGTGGATGTGTTCACCTCCGAGGAGACAACACACTGCCCACTGTGGTTCGCCCTCACTCCTCCTGCACTATTGGGGCATGGATGCCATGGTGCACACGAGGCTGAGGTCACATCAGTATGCTTTTCCCTCGATCGCACAGCTCCCGCAAGTTCTAGCAAGAGTTCGCAAAGACCATCTACATCTGCTGCTAGTAGCACCTTATTGGCCAGCTCAAATATGGGTCTCAGAGATAATATCCCTGCTAGACGGAACTCCTTGGAAGATTCCCATCTGCAGGGATCTACTGTCTCAAGCCGGAGGGCTGATTTATCATTCTCGGCTGGAACTATGTAAACTGTGGATCTGACCCCTGAGAGGCGCCAGCTCATAGATTCTGGTCTCACAACTGAGGTTGTAGAGAACATGTTGAACACTAGAGCACCATCGATGAGGAAATTGTATGCACTCAAATGGCAACATCTTGTCTTGTTTTGTGAGGAATGTCAGCTAGAACCAGTGAACTGCCTAATAGCTACAGTCCTATTGTTCTTACAAGGATGTTTCTCAGCAGGATTTGCTTCTTCTACAATCAGGGTCTATGTGTGTGCCATTTCGGTCAGCCATGCCCCTATTGATGGAGCCTCTGTGGGGCAACATCCTCTAACATTGAGGTTTATGCATGGTGTCGGGAGGCTGAGGCCCATTTGCAGACCATGCATACCTTCTTGAGACCTTTCTGTGGTCCTGGAAGGTCTGTCAGGTGCCCCATTTGAGCCCTTAGAGTCAGCCTTAGAGAAGGTTCTGAATCTGAAGGTAGCTGTTCTGCTGGCCCTGACATCTCTCAAGTGAGTAGGAGATCTACAAGCTCTCTCTGTTGCTCCTTCCTGCCTTGACTTTGCCTCTGAATTAGCAAAGGCCTTCCTATACCCTAGGCCGGATTATATTCCAAAAGTGCCTATGTCTGCTGCCCAGGCAGTAGTGTTGCAGGCTTTCTGCCCTCCTCCATTCCTCACACCAGAACAAGAGAAATTGCACCCACTGTGTCCAGTAAGGGCTCTCTGTACTTATGTCCACCTCTCCAGCCAGTGGTGTAAGTTAGTGAGGTGACAGTAGAGGCGACAGTAGAGGCGATGCTGTGTCAAAGCAGTGCATCTCTAATTGGATAATGGAAGCATTCTCTATCACATGAGGTGTGTGGTCTCGCTACGCATAAGGGCATAAGGGCTCATTCCACTAGGGGGGTGACCTCCTTGAAGGCTTTGTCCAAAGGGGTACCCTTACAGGATGTGTGCTGTGGCGGGGTGGTCTATGCTGCACACATTCATTTGATATACATTCCACCCTGGGCTCGAGTGTCTTGCAGTGACCCTCGAGCTCAGATCTTTTGAACAGGCCATGCCCCCAGTATGACGGAGTGGGTATTGTCGTTCCCACAGCGTGAAGCTCATGGAACATTGAGTTCCCTTTGAAAGGGAACATCTGGTTATGCATGTAACCCTGTTCCCTGAGAAAAGAACGAGATGTTGTGTAGCTTCGTTATACTGGGACATGCCTGTGAATTGCATCTTTGCTTCAGATAATAGAGGCTGACAGCACAGTTCACAGGTGCCATTTTTATATCACACAACGCACTTAATTGCCATGTCACCTGACCACGGCAGGCCTATAAATAGTGTAAATATAAATATAAATAGCATGTTGTTACACAAGCTTCATATGCTGGTCACGCGCTTCCCACTGCATGAAGCTCACGCAATGTCTCGTTCCCTTCTCAGAGAACAGTTTTACATGCGTAACCCAGATGTTTTTGTTCTGTTAGAAATAATCTAGCTAGCTAATGTTAATGAAATAATCTAGCTAGCTAATATGAGTGATGTATTTATGTAGCTCCTCAAAACAGCAAGTTGTATGTCAGTGTTATAGTTATATATTTAAAAAGATAATATATCTGTATGCTAATTAATCTAACGCAAATGCTAGCACTGTATACAGCATACAGTATAACTCATTTAAAGGCTGTGAGCAGCCATGATGATATGCAGTCATGTGTTGAACACGAGGAGACCTTTACGACTTTCTGAGTAGGAATTCCAGGTTCTTTCTTCCCCTAGTCTTAAGTTATGAGTTATAGTTGAACACAACAAGAAAAAATTATCCTTATTATGTCAAATTCACTTTGAAGAATGTCTTTGCAACACTATTTTCTGCATGAGCACCAATCATGCTGATTAATAACATAAGCAGAACACTCATTTTCCTTAACCACAGGTCTATCTTTAGAGGATCTTCATCATATAATCTGACATACTCATTTCACACACACAAAAAAATTGGACAAGATTTTATTGGAAACTGTAACAGTGTGACAAGATAAGCTTTAAAAAAGTGGTCACCAGCCCCCTTTCTTGAGAACTACTTTCCTGCAGGTTTCATCTCCAACCAAAATCTAACATACCTGTTTTAGTTGATCAAGAACTTCTTAAGGCTTCTAATGATTAGTTGGTCAGGTGGGCACGATTATGGTTGGAGTTAACGTCTGTAGGAAGGCAGATCTCCAGGAACAGGGTTGGTTACCATCGTTTTAAAAGACGGCTGAAATCGTATAGTGTAAAACTGACTTGGTTCCGGAAGGATTACCCAGTTGTTGTCCCCCCCCCGTATTTATACTCTACACTTATCTGCTTAATAGCTAGAATATGTCTAGCAGTTTGGTACTCTTTAGTTAAAAACCCTTTGTATCTCTTACTATCATTTTATCCTAAATATTTCCCTATACTTTAGAGTTTTCCAGACACTAAAAGGATAGGCTTTGTAGCTTATATTAAGAAAATGGATTTCTTAAAATAGGCTAAAGCATCTTAAAGAACCAGAACATAAAACAAGTTGCATGAACAAGTTCCTTTTGAACCGTATAACCCTTCATCATATGGCTATCTATAGAAACTAGTTCATTCTTCTGTTAGGCTAAAGTACATGAGCTGACCTTATAATTTTTTATGGCTCAGCCGACTTAAATGCACTTACTGCAGTGCTTCTCTCTCTCTCTCTCTCTCTCTCTCTCTCTCTCTCTCTCTCTCTCTCTCTCTCTCTGACTTTGTATTTTGCACATGTTTGCTTGCGACACTATTTCTTTGTGTATGTATGTGCATAATTGTATATATCTAAACCAATGATTAGACAGGACAGATGTGATGCGAATCCTGCTTTCAGACACTTTTAATGATGGATTGGTTTCATGTATTATTTCAGTGACAGCATGGGATAGCCTAATGTGAGTATGCTGTGATCACCCGCTACCCTCATCACCCTTTTGACCCGCAGCATTAAAACCGAATGCTTATGGGAGGAGGTCAGCATTATGCTCAACAAAAAACTGTTCAACTGTTCAAATATTTTTAATTACTAATGTACGACTCAGTAAAAAATCTTCCGTCGCTCTCGTCAGCCATGTAGATTTCACCAAAAATCAAGCAAGAAATTTTTTTGAACCTCATGGTCTCATCCAGATGACATTTAACCCAAGGGCAATGTTGAAGCTTTGTTTAAAAACCTGTGGAACCTCAACCCAATGGTCATTGTTTAAAAAAAAAAAAAAAAAAATGTTGACCCTGCAATCTTTTGGACTGAGATTTATTAAGCAACTGTTGATCGTTTGGTGCAACAGTGAACTTTAGTGTGGAGGACTTCTCAGGCTTTGTAAGCCCTCTGCTTGACCCTGACCCAGCCTGTGACCCCTACACAAAGAACTTGACTTTCAAGACCAAGGGTGGAGCAGCATGCTTTTGGTAAAACCTAGTAGACGTTAGGTCCACTGCCCAGTTCTGAACCCTGTTTCCCAACAGCATTAAAAACTACGTTGGAGTGCAAAGGTTTATAACAACCATGGTACTTGGAATGAAAAGAGTAAACATACCTCTGTTTTATGATATATCTACAAAAGAAATCCAGAAAAGTAACTTGAAAAGAACCAGAAGAAAGAAATTATACCATGACTCTCTCCAGACCTTATCTGATGGCAGTTTATGACATCTGTAGAGTTATAACAGAGCTGCCAGAAAGAATGGGGGCTGAATATTACAACTTAAATAGTCCAAGAAAGCTGCTCAAAGGATGTTAAACAGAATGAGAATATACATACATAAATATATACATATATAAAACTTTTGAATGTTCTCCTTTACTAATATGTATTTTCTAACATGCTATAGAGTGTTAGTTGTCACTTATTTCATTTTTTCCCGCCATTTTCAGCTGTTTGAGTTTTGGATACTTTTTATTTTAGTTTTGAGGATATCACTAAATGTAAATCCACTGTGCTGAATGTGCTTGGTATTTTATCAACATAAACACGTGAGTATAAGGAAAAACTCCCTGAGGTGATGATGTGAGGAAGAAACTTGAGAGGAACCAGACTCCAAAGGAAGCCCGTCCTTTTCTGGGTGACACCAGATAGTGTGATTATGAATCGTTACTCTGCTACAACTGTATACTATAAAGTCCAACAATACTTTTAAACATACAAAAGTGTGATGAAAGGATGTTCAGTATGAACAAACTGTGAGTCCTGGAATGAGCACAGGACAGACTTTATGATTACAGCAGCAGTTATTAGGTACACATTTGAATGAAGTGCACATCTTTCAGGTTTCCATGTGGGATCATCCACAGCATCAGAAAGTGATCCGTCATGATCACCCATTTCATTTATCGATCTTCTAGTTAAATTGCGTCGAAATGGTTTTGTAGGCCAAACAGAAAATGATTGCAAAAATGACAAAAGTTCCACTAATGAAAGTTTTTCACCTCTTCTCTGGCTTACTCATTAGGGACTGAAATCGATATACAGATTTCTGTAAAGCTACTTTATGACTATGTTTATTGTTGTATATTGTTATATAACTATATAAAAACTGAATTTAATTTCAATTTCAAGATTTTAGGTAAGTATAACCTTCCATTTAGGGGAAGCTGTTATGAAGTTATATTGAAATTTACATGGAGAAAGTTCCGCACATTCAGGGTTGAGTTTCACACGTAGGTTACGTGGAAGAATCTAAGATGGTGAAGCATTAAAATAAACATCTAATAGGAATCTAGCATATTGCTGATATACAGTCTTACTGCATGAGTAGTCTTAGATTTGTAATGATCACATTGCAAATTTGGTTTAATTGAACAATATGGCTTCCACTGTTATTGTTCAGAAGCATATAAAATAGCACTTGATCCAGCACATTTAAATAGTGCATTAATAGTTACTTGTGTATACAACTTAATGAAGACTGAGGTACTAAATAGAGGATCATGAGATCGTGCACTCACTACACACTAAAACACATAACTGTCTTTCTGTGTAAACATCAAGGTTAAAGAAAGATTCATTTATAATAGCTAATACAATCATGTTGACTTGCATAGTAAATACGTGTAACAATAACTGAACGATATTCAAATGAATTTAATTATGAGGAATACTGAATCCACACTTTCAGTGATTATGGTTCAAATCTTCTTCCTCAGGATGGCACACTGAAAACATTGATTTAAATAATAATAATAAAAAATAACAATTTATTTATTTCGTTTTGCTCTTGTGCGTAATCTCACTGCCTGCAAGCGTATTATTTAGTTCTCCCTTCTAATCCCACACAAAAGGTGCTGTGCGCTTAAGATTAAGGCAATGATTTTAGATTTAAATCAGCAATGCAGAACTAAATTCTCTCCCTGCTATAGATCAAATGGGTTTCTGTCTTTCTTCTCTTTAATAGTAGTACAGCGAACTGGGATAAATTGAAGTTTAAATGCCAAGGAAATGGTTTTCCCTTCTGCAGAACGCTTATGAGCTTTTATTAATGTCAAGTGAGATTATTCAATAAAGCAAAATTTTACGCTCCCTGTGCAATGATGAATACAGACCCAAGTCTACAATATATATATATATATATATATATATATATATATATATATATATAATAATAATAATAATTCTCCAACTTGTTTCATTTTGCTTAATGCCTCCCACACACACTGGAACAAATTATATAAACTTTCAGATTTATATTAAATTCTAACTAAAAAGACTGACTGTCTTCGTACATGTGTGTAATATTTACTATGCAAAAGTCTTGGCACCCTACATGTTTTATATAACTTTTGCCTTACGTGGCTCTATTAATCCATAGTGCATTCGTGTGCATTAGAAATAAGGGACCGTATTATGTAATATATCACATTTCTGATTTAAAAAAGCAAAACAAAACAAAAAACACATCAAGGTTGTGTGGGATATTAGCTACAGAGGAAACTTTAACAAGATTTCCGAGAAGTCTGAAACACTCTACTGATATATTTCTTAGAAAACTGCACCACAGTGTAAACATGACAATTTATATACTCTAGCTCGAACAGCAAAATGCAGACTTTGATTTGACTGTCACTGTCATTAGGGAGTACCATTACCATGAAGGTGTGTACTTGGTCTACATCAATGTTTAGGTAGGTGGTACGTGTCAAAGTAACATCCACATGAATGTAAGGACCCAAGGTTTCCCAGCAGCCATCTCTTTCCCAGGGAAGCGACGCATACACACCATTGCTCCATGGTCCATGATGCTCACATGCCCATTGTAGGTGCTTTCAGTGGTGGACAGGGGTCAGCAAGGGCACTCTGATTGGTCTCCAGTCAGCCCCATAGGCAGCAAGCTGCGATACACTGTATGTTCTAACATCTTTCTATAATAGCCAGCATTAACTTTTAACAGGAGAGCATTAACAGTAGCTCTTCTGTGGGATCAGACCAGATGGGCTAGCCTTTGCTCCCCATGCACATCAGTGAGCCTTGGGCGCCCATGACCCTGTCATCGGTTCACTGGTTGTCCTACCTTGGACCACGTTTATTAGGTACTAACCACTGCATACCGGGAACACCCCACAAGACGTGATGTTTTGTAGATGCTCTGACCCAGTCGTCTAGCCATCACAATTTGGCCCTTGTCAAAGTCACTCAGATTCTTACGCTTGCAGCACATCAACTTTGAGAACTGGCTGTTCACTTGCTGTCTAATATATCCCAGACCTTGACAGGTGCCATTGCAACAAGATAATCAGTGTTATTCACTTCACCTGTCAGTTATTTTAACGTCATGGCTGATCGGTGTATATAGCTTTAAGCCAAATTTGGTTGAATTTTTAACCGGCTGTTTTCTGTTTACTGCTCAATATTGTTATTATTTTGATACTTAGAACAGTTTCACTTCATTATTTTTGAAGGGATGTTCCTAAGACCTTTGTACGTCTGTACATAAACACTTACTTTGTCTAAAAGCTCGTCCATTATATTATATTAATCTGATTTTCTGCTTCTCTCATTTGTGTTAGATTCCTACTGTAGGTTTGCGTTTCTTACTTTTGCGACATCCATCTAAAAATGCCTGTAAAACGCCGCTAGGTGCACCAACAAAACACACAAACTGTACACACACATTCCTACCTCTCTCGTCAGTCTTGCTTTTCCAGACGTCAATCTCAAAAAGGTCACTGGCCAAACAAATTCAGTCTAAAGCCAAGACTGAAAATAAGACTTCTTCTCTTTCTTTTGGTTTTTAAACCTCGCAGGCATGACCAGCCTTGAATTCTTCCACTGTTATTTACATCCCTATTTGCTAAAAATATTTTATTGTAAATTCACTATTTTAAACACTCTCTAGCTACAGTCTATTCTTGTGTAAGCTATTTGGAGTGAGAGTGTGTTTAGGTTTCTTTTTTTTTTGTGGTTCTGCTTTCATAACTGTGTTATTGCTCGGGACTCAATTTAGAAATTGTTCCACATGCTGGTGGTGATTGAAGAACACTTGCTTGGGTGTGACAAAGCAACAAGAGAGAAAGAGAGAGAGAGAGAGAGAGAGAGAGAGAGAGAGAGAGAGAGAGAGAGAAATGGAGAGGAATGTAGGGAATGAGTGAGTTACAAAAGAGAGATAGACATACAGAAAACTGAAAATAGGAAAGTCCAAATATCTTGTTGCAGTATTTGTTTTTCTTTTCTTCCAGCATCTTTTAGTTTTCTCAAGATTAAACCTCTACTGTATCACCAAAGAAGATCATTTCTACCTAACCAGCTAGGTTATGTAGAAAAAAAAAAAAAAAGATTTTTGTTAAAACCGAGGTGTGGTGTTCTCCAACCTTGGAACAAGGTCTGAGTATGCCATTATTTGTAGAGCACATTGAAATGGAAAAATTGATAAAAGACACACACACACACACACACAGAGAGAGAGAGAGAGAGAGAGAGAGAGAGAGAGAGAGAGAGAGAGAGCAGATCTGGCACATTAGGTTTAGTTGTAAAATATAAAAACCCAAGTGTGTTTCTTCCTCCATTATCATGCTCCAATTTGCCCATCTGTGTTTTATAAGGCTCGTGCTCTTCTGACTGAACCGACTCTGAAATGACTTTTGATTGCAACTTACTTTAGCCTGTTAATGTAAGCTATTACCGAGCTCACATGTTACTATAGCAACAAAGGTGATGGAGTGTACAGGGAGAGCAGAGTGATAGATTGCCTGTGCATGCTGTGTCATATCTAATTAACTCAAACACACTGGACTGCACATTATTCCTGCACTGCACTGTGAATCAATAAACATGCTCACAAAGCAAATAAAAAATCCCTTTCTTTCTTTCTTTCACATACAAACTAATGCATGTTATGTTTTTAGTGTGTTCCCATATCTACCCCAGATTAATATGTACACACACACACACACACACACACACATACATATACATACATACATACATACATATTATATATATATATATATATATATATATATATATATTATATATATAGCCTATGTAATATTGTTATTTGAATGTATAAACATTACTGCAATAATCAAATCTGATTGGTCAGAAGATGCTCTGTCAGTAGTTCCAGCTGCAAGAAATATCGTTTCTATAGTAACAACTCATTCATAGCGACTTGTATGGTGTATGCTCTAAGGAAACAGATTAAAAACATGTATAGTCATTGATTTTGTGAAGTCATTGAATGAAGTGGTTAAGGTGTTGGTCTACTGCTCAGAAGGTTCGTGAGTTCAAACCCCAGCACCGCCAAGCTGCCATTGTTGGGCCCTTGAGCAAGGCCCTTAACCCAGCGCTAAATGTAAAGATAAATGGATAAAAACTACAATATGTCGCTCTTTAATAAATTATCGTTAGCATTGGCAAATTGCTGTAGTACAAGCGGATTAAAGCACTATTATTGGATAAAAGGAACTCTGCTTCGAGTTGCATCACAACCCCACATTGTTGATTATTTTCCTATAACAGCATGTTTTCCCCCCCTTTCATACCATTCATCTCTCACACACCCCCCTCTCTCATTTCTCTTTACGCTCTTCACCTGTTCTCTTTCACTTGCGTTTTCATCCATTTCTCCCTCTCTCATTCAATATTTATTTCTATTCCTTTTTTTTCTCTCTCTCATTACCTGTTCTCCTTCCTCTCCCACCCACATCTTTCTTTTCTACTTTTCCCTCTCAGACCTTTTACTTTGTCTCCATCTCTCTCCCTTCCTCTATATCTCTTTTCCATCTTCCCTCCCTCTTCTTCTCTTCTCCTTCTCTCACATTTTCCTCCATTTCTTCCCTCTCCCTCTTTATATTAACATTTCATTCCTCTCTTGTCTCTCTCTTCACCTGTTCCTTCTCTCATCTCACATATCCACCCATCCATCTCACCCCTCTCCCTCTGTCTATTTCTTTTCTACCTGTCCCTCTCCTCTTCCTCTCTGCCTTCACGTCCTTTCACCTTTCGGCCTGTCTCGCCACTCTACCCCTTCCAGTCTTTCCTCTCTCTATCTTCCTCTTCCACCTACCTCTTTCTCTTATTGTCTCTCATCTCTCCATCCCCCCCTCCATGTCTGACAGTAGGGAGACTGAGGCGGATCATAGCGATGTCACGGCGATGCCTCTAGAAGAGGCAGGTGCTCTATAGACACCATTCACTAGCGGGGGTCTATTCATTCACGCTCAGCAAAGCACCATCTGCTCATGTTTAGCCCAGAGCACCCACAGCTGACCACAACGAGGGGAAAAAAAAAATACATGCAGCACCCCAACAGCTGTTACCAAACAAAAAACCAAACAAAGAGGGCACTGAGAGGTTACACATAAATTTGGAATGTAAAAAAACAGTCTGTAGATGAGAGCGAGATATAACACACTGTATACACACAGTGGTTTATATATAAAAGCATAAATTGTGCAGCGTGTTAAAATGAACTCAGTGTGTGTGTGTGTGTGTGTGTGTGTGTGTGTGTGTGTGTGTGTGTGTGTGTGTGAGAATGAGCTACAATTATCTGATTAGGCTTTTTCAGCCTCAGGCATACAAGACAAAGCAAACAAGAGTATTTAAAAGCAGCTGTACTGGTACAGTGTGATTATCCAAGAGGCAACATTCAGCGGAATTTTTTTTATTAATTGTTGAATCAGTGACACTTGTTAATGAATGTCAATACGTGGAATCTCTGTTGAAAAGTCTTTTTTTTTCTTTTTCTTTTTGATAATCTTTATTCACATTTTTAACAGACATACTGTACAAGAACTAAAAAAAAGTGGTACATCAAGCAAGGTCTACAAGAACAATTTGTGGCAATAACATTAAAAATATTAAAAACTGTTGTACATGATCAACGTTTAGAGGTCTGCATGTTTTAAACTGCCTTCATTTCAAGCAGATTTGTTGTGTTACGTTTATTTTTTATTCTGCAGAATCTTATTTGAATGCTGTGGGCCTGGTGTTTACGCTACAACTAACTTCCATCTTGAAAATCAAGCAGTAAATAAGTACGAGTTCCAAGATTGCTGGCTGAATAATTCCTAAATTATTAAGCAATATGTAAAACATGATGTTTCCTGGCGCCGAGGACAACACAGACTTTTATGTGACCCATCAACTTGCCAAAACAAGTCGTGATAAATGTATTAGATTTGTGTCAAACAACCAAAACATCAACTGTAGGTCACACAAAATCCATCTGTACACGATGTTTGCTTCCTCTCCTGAATTTTGAGGTCAACTATTATGTTTTCTGTCCATCATAAATATTCATCAGTGTGCTGGAGTTCTGTTGATATGCAAGAGAGAGGGAGAGAGAGAGAGAAAGAGAGAGAGAGAGAGACAGACAGAGAGAGAGAGTCTTTTTATTCTTCATGTTCACAAACTCTAAACTTTTGAATGTATGTATATTTGTAGCAATTTATTCATCCATCCATCTCAGATAGGCAGACAGAAAGAGATTAAGAGAGGGAAAGAGAGAAGGACAGAATAAGATGGAAAGAGTGCAGGAGACAGTGATATCTATATATCTATATATCTATATCTATCTATCTATATATGTGAGTGTGTGTGTGTGTATATATATATATATATATATATATATATATATATATATATATATATATATATATATATATATATATGCTTATGCCATGCATATTATGTATGCTATATAACAGCATAAATGCATGTATAAGATACCTCAGAAATCAAGGTATTGGAATATAGATAATTTCTCCATATTTCTCTGATTTATTGTCCACTGTTTATTCAATCATGTTAAAATCATCTTAAAACTATAACACCAACCCCATCACTGCAATTTCAACCTCATTTTCAGCCAGGTATTCATGTTGAGTCAAATGAAATTCAATTTGTCCATCACTGTCAACACACATCTAACAGAATTACAGTCTGTCATGATGGCAATTATAACTTGGAGGTCATTTACCTGAAATTTCCCAACTGGGAAATAAGATTTTTAATTAAGACGCCACATGAAGGCAGAGTGACGTAGAGATGAGATATTTGTGATTGGCGATGAAATGATGGTTGGATTATTGATTCAGTGAACCGTCTGGGTCTACCGTATAAGAATAAAGAAGATTATTAAATGGAATTATGTTCAAAATTAGTTAAGGATTTGAAGAAAAGCTCTGTCTAGCTGGATCGGTGAAGCATGGGCAGTGTGTCCTTGATTTTTAAATGTAGTTACATTGGTGGAAATCACAACCCACCATTATAGAAGCTATTATAATCTATAGTTATTAACCTGTTTGACCTGAATTGAATCCAAACCTCAATAACTTAAAAACAAGTATATAAATAATGACAAATTAAATTGAATGTCAATTTAAATAATAATATTAAAAAAAAACCCAACATGTTCTGGAAGTGATGTTGAGAAATTAAAAAGCTCCAGGACCTGAATAAATACAAATTATTGCACACAAACAAATAATGTGTTTCATATTTGAATACTGAATATTAAAATAAAACTGGGTATTATTGTTATTATTATTCTTTCTTTCTTTCTTTCTTTCTTTCTTTCTTTCTTTATTCTGTATTATATAGACTATATAAACACATATATACAGCCTAAATATTATAATATAATATTATAATAAGAACCATAATAATAATATAATATTATAATATTATGTAGGTCCCCTTGTGCCACCAAAACAGTTCTGATCTGTCGAGGTATGGACAAGACCTCTGAAGGTGCGCTGTGGTATCTGGCACCAAGACATTAGCAGCAGATCCTTTAAGTCCTGTAAGTTGTGAGGTGGGGCCTCCATGGATCGGACGTGTCTGTCCAGCACGTCCCACAGACGCTCGATCAGACTGAGATCTGGGGAATTTGGAGGCTGAGTCAACACCTTGAACTCTTTGTCATGTTCCTCAAACTGTTCCTGAGTAATATTTGCAGTGTGGCAGGGAATATTATCCTGCTGAAAGACGCCACTGACGTTAGGGAATACCGTTGCCATGAAAGGGTGTACTTGGTCTGCAACAATGTTTAGGTAGGTGGTACATCTCAAAGTAACATCCACATGGATGCCATGACCCAGGTTTCCCAGTAGAACATCACACTGCCTCCGCCAGCTTGCCTTCTTCACATAGTGCATCCTGATGCCATCTCTTCCCCAGTTAAGCAATGCACATGCACATGCCCTCCACATGAAAAAGGAAACGTGATTCATCAGACCCATTGTAGATGCTTTTGGTGGTGGACAGGAATCAGCATGAGTCTGCAGTCTCATATGCAGCAAGTTGTGATGCACTCTGTGTTCCGACACCTTTCTATCATAACCAGCATCAACTTTATCAGCAATTTGTGCAACACTAGCTCTTCCGTGGGATCAGACCAGACGGGCTAGCCCACAAAATCTGTCATTTTGGAGATGCTGTGACCCAGTCGTCTAGCCATAACAATTTGGCACTTGTCAAAGCCACTCAGATCCATAGGCTTGCCCATTTTTCCTGATTCCAACACATCAACTTCGAGAACTGACTGTTCACTTGCTGCCTAATATATCCCACCTCTCGACAGGTGCCATTGTAACAAGATAATCAATGTTATCCACCTCACCTATAAATATATATATACACACTGTATATATATATTTAGATGTTAAATTAAAATGAAATATTTTGTATACATTTCGACAGTGAGTGAGCAATGCATTGCAAAAAAAAGATGCCAAACTTGCCATTGTGCAAGCATTTGATATCTTTTGAGGACAAAACATATGTCTGACAGTCATTGTTTGCTAATGAAAGCAGAAGTTTACTCGACTTAACACCATATCTATACAACACAGACGTTTTGTGGTCTTAAGACAGCAAACTTTTAATTAAAGAATTTTATTTTGAACATTAAATATAGTGATATGAAATACTGGTCATTTTTTCCTAGTCCAACTTTGTGTAAATGGGATATGAAATATAATTGAAATATCCAATTTGAATAAAAAGTTATGTAAGCTTAATAACATGGTTAGGCAGCACAAGAAATCATTCACACGCATGCACCATTTTGGTAATTACAGCCTGGTTTTCGACTCAGCTTGCTGAGGCCATTTATCTTATAATTCCTCTTGCACTAATTCTCAGTTCATGATGTTCAGCAGGTTCATCAATCAATGCCACTTTGACAGCCCCCGCCTCCTCCTTCATCCCCACAGAAAGCTGTCCATATGCATGAATACCGCTTTTTTTTTTTTTTTTTTATCAGCCATGCCCTAAATTTCTCACAATCACTCCATCTTATGAGTCTAAATGAGCCGAATCTGCCAGGCTTGATAAATGAGATCAGAGCACAAGCCCTCGCTGGATGTTTGCTTATTAAACAAATGTCTATATTTGGAATAATAAATGTCCATGTGTGCAGAAATGTAATTGTTATATGAATTAGTGTTTACTGTTTATTACCAAGAGGGATATACAGTATGTGTGAAGACGATTTTGTTACTTCTAGCATCATGACATGTCTCTTTATCTGATTTGTTTCCTTGGATACAATTTAGTAGAAAAGAACTTGTATATGCAATGCAACAAGACTAGCGTAATCTCAGTGAGTGTATTACAGCGGCTTGATTCAGTAAGGAATAAAACCCTTGGGGATGTGGTGTTATAGGAAAATAATCAATCAATGACATGAATTTACTGATTATTTATATATCCTACAACAACATGTTCTGTAGTGTTTCATTCCTCCTATATTGCAGGAATTTGCCAACAATCTAAAAAAATTTTTTTTCCCCCATTCATTAATGAGTGACACACCATAGTTTTTATCCATTTATAGATACATTTAATGTTGATGGGTTGGGGGTCTGATCTGTTGAGGTGTGTGTCTAATGCGAACAGTCGATGTGACCTTTTCTTTGGCTAAGACCGGGGCATCTTGCTATCAGGAGCATATCAAAACAGAAACTCCAGCTTTCGGAAAGGTCAGGACACATGTTGAAGAGATGTTTGGTATTAACTTTCTGACAGAAAGGCCTGTCTTTATGAAGATGGGAAACCAAAGGGATAAAGTTAGAGTCTGCATTATTAAGTCTGCATTATTACTATTAGAAATACTACTTTCAAAATCTACCACTGGTTAAGATATTTGTAACAGCATCATTCAGATATATACAGTATTTCTGTACAAGTTCGTATATCCTTAGTACAAAATAAAAGACAAAGAGATTTATTTTATGACAAAAAGTCAGACAGTGAGCAGCATGTTGGTGCAGCAGGTAGCGTTGAGGTCTCACTGCTCCAGTGTCCCTGGTTCGATCCTGAGTTCAGGTTAGTGTCTGTAGGTGCCTGTTGGTGGATTGGCTAAGCTAAATTGCCCTTTGGTGTGAATGAGTGTGTGAATGGGTGTGTGCATGGACTAGTGTCCTACCCAGGGTGTATTCCTGCATCACTCACAGTGTTCCTTCTATAGGCTCCGGATCCACTGTGACCATGACCCTTACTGAATATGACTGAATGAAAGACATTAGTGTGTTGGGGAACCCAAATGGTCATGTACTGCATGTTAAAATATGAATAATGAAACATTGAAATGATTCTATGTCATTTCTAATAATGAATAATCATTTTTGATGACTAATATCCACCCTTTGGCTTCATCACTAGCTTTAACCTCTTTCCTATCTTCTAAAGAAACAGGTTTTGGATCATATCAGTCCTAACTGATAGGAGTTCTTATTAAAATAAAGTTTAGGTTGCTCTTTTGGACCATACTTTAAAAAAAAAAATCTGGAAAGAGTTTCCTGAGGGCCAAAAGAACCTAGGACTGTGCTATATGACGATATACAGTATGTCAGGATACACTTTTCTGAGAGCATCACGGGTATTGTTGATCGACCGGATCTATTGTTACAGTAACAGTTTGATAACTGGATGCTAAACTACAGTATATATTTGTATTGAAGGTTTCGTTTTTACCCACTGTGCACTGTCAAAACTATTTTCTATTGATGGTTTTGATTGTTGTCTTGTTGACAGATCAGACCTACATTTCATTTTCTTTGCCGCATCATGGGGGTGCAAACTTTTGCTCTCAACTTTATGAAAAGAGCAGTGAAATTGCAGGTAAAAACCTACCATTATAGAGAACCTACCATACATAGCCACAGGTGTCTTCATGTAGTCCTACACGTAGAATAAAAAACATACTAGATGTCCATAGTGAGAGCAGAAAATGTACTATATGTTAATGTAAATTTAATTTGCCGACCCTCAGTCTTCTTGCCTTTGTTGCCCACACATTACTGAGGAGGTCAGAGGGTGCATTTCTGGGTCACTGGCCTGCTTTCGGGGGGTGACATGGGGCTTTTATAACAAGGGCCAGGTCGCACACAATAGATAGCAGAGTCTCGACAACAGCTGCACTGTTCTCAGCTACACAAATGAGGTGGCCGAGTCCTGATGAACTTTCCTCATTGTTCTCTCCCTCTGACCCCTCTTGTTCTTCGATTCTGATTCGGCAAATTCAAATCATAAGGCTTCATTGGAAGTGACGTCCGGTTGGAAATTGTTTCGGGTAGGGCAGTTGTCATATCTTATAATTCATTTGACACGGAGCAGCGTCCAAGCATAAAGAGAGCAAGGAAGAGTGAATCACTCTGTGTGTGTGTGTGTGTGTGTGTGTGTGTGTGTGTGTGTGTGTGTATTATGCAATGTTGACTGAGCACTTCTTTGTGGGTGACATGACTTAGTTAAACATTATCGGCTCTGGAATAGGTGTATTTCAGTTACTCATTGGAAGACACCTTGCTAGCTAATGGAGAACATTATCAGAACATTCTGCATAATTGAGTTTTAGATGGTTGGATGGTAATATTAGAAGGATAATTTTCTGAAAACATGTGATGTAATACCGGGTGGCTTCACTAATGTTCTCAGTTGCTAACATTACTAATAGGAAAATCATAGAAAAAAAAAAAAAGAATACAGAAACAGAATTTTACCACAAAAACCCACAGTGATCATTTTTTTTTTTGCAGCAAAAAACAAAACAAATAGTTTTGTTCATAGTTAACAGTAATTGCTCGTTAACGGTAACAATGATTTATTTTTTATTTCTATTTACTGACCGAAGAGGCTGGGGCACAGACCCAGAGGAGCTTTGATTGTCTTAATGTGCATTTCTGCCACCAACTCGACTGGGGTGTGGAATGTTGATTTTGAGTAAATAGTTAGTCACAATAGCAAGCCAATTACGGATAATCTGGACAGGCACACTGGCGTGGCAAATCAAATAGCCATGCCCAGGTCAAGGAGTCAAATGATAATTTTTTTTTTTTTTTTGAAGCCAAAATTTCATAAAACCAAGTAAAATGTGAAAAAAAAACCCACAAGAAAACAAAACAAAGCAAAAAAACCTTAAAAAAAAACAAACAAACAAAAAAAACAAGCTGTTTATATCTAAACATAGTAACGACTTCCCTTACAGTTACCACAATTGTTCAAAATGAGTTACTAAATTATTACTCTTTCATTCGCATTGCTGTTTAAAACATTCTGCAGTAACGAATGGAGAATTGATATGGAAATGCCTAACTACTTACTGTTTTTCAGAAAGTTAGAAAGTAGTTAGTCATTAATTAAGGAGCCATGAAGCAATACATCAATAATGAATGTTTCTGTAACGACAAACTTTATGACACTGATGCACGTAGAAGACACAGTGATTCCAAACTGGATGTCATTACCATTTTCTCAGCATAGTAATTTAATATTAGTTACAAAATCATTCAACTTTAGTCAATATAGTAGTCCATTATAGTGTTTAATTAAACGAAGGACTACTGTGGTAACGCACGAATACTTACTGCTAAATTAGAAAGTGCTTAAGTATTAATTAAGGATCTCTACGGTAAAATGTTACCATTATTAACACTTTAAATATGGGCAGTGGATTTAGTGATATGGCTTCAAACATCAAAACTGAATACTGAGGAGTTTCATTTGAACAAAACGTATATGAAGGTATTTAGTTGATTACGAATCGCTTGAATCCATATCGTATTAGCTTATAAAATATCAAATACAGTGGTTTATTGTGTATGGGTTGTATGCGTTGTCAGCATCCAGACTCAGTACACATAACGGATGAGCAAAGTTTTCCTAATATCTGGGGGATAGTTTCTGAAATAATGATGCTGGCACAAATGAAGTCTAAAGGAAGGAAAATATTTGTTTCCATCGCATTTAATGAAGCACCCTGGCATTTCCAAAATGCTCCAAAAATGTCTAATGTATGAGGTTTTTGGAATTGAACGGTCGAAATCAAGCCGAAGAAGTTTACAAAAATTTTTTCGGAATATTTTAAAGAGAAACAGTACAAAAGTGGGCCATTTTTCAGCCAAGTGGCCCATGATGCATTGTCATGGTCCCTATATGATAAGAAGAAGAGATTATTATTTTTTTTTTCAGAACATAGTCACTGGCTGAGTACTTTGTCAAACTTCATACAATGTTGAAAAATAGGACCCAAGTTGGCATGGCAACAAATCTCCCAGGAAAGGAAAAGGTCATAGTGGCTATAAATTCATTGCTTCAGTTTGAATGAGCTGGTTTCCTATTATCATCTCCATTCTGTTATATATATTTTTTCCATGTTTTCTCTCTCTCTCTCTATCTATCTATCTATCTCTCTCTCACTCATGCAATTGTTCACTCACTTCGTTCTTCATATAAATGTGTTGATACACGGCTCCAGTTCAGAACAAGCTCATGATTTTGATTTTCTGTTTGCAAAGTAATAAACATTGACAGGAGAATGGGCCTTGGGCTCGGGCCTCTAATGAGAAAATGAAATTAGTTTTTCAGCTGACTGCTCAGAAACATTTTATACATTATAATCAAGCATTTATTTGAGTGTGGCTGCCTTCTAATATGTATTCGCATCTGTGGACATGTGTTTTGAAAGTCTATTCTCTTGTGTATTTTGTGTATTTTGTTTCTCTTTATTTTGCACAGCATGAGTCCTGCTGGTGTAGTTGGCGTCTTTGTTAGGGTCTTTACACAAAGTGGTTGAATCACTGCATTTAACCGTTAAGTATTGTTCTGATTTGTTTCAAAATGAAACTTTTATTTGCTTGGCTCCATTTCTTGAATGAAAATGAGCGATCGTTTTTGAAAGATTATTTTTTAAATCATCTCTACTGTTCGGATCTTTTCTTTTACTGGAAAATTTTATTTGTTTGGCGTGATTCTTGAATATATATATATATATATATATATATATATATATATATATATATATATATATATATATTTAATCCTTTTCGGTTACTTAATAATATGCTTCAAGGTCCTAATAATAAAGCAGAATTTCAAAGGGTTTAAATAATATTTAGCTAAAGACACCTTAGAGATGTCTGACATTTTATTCACTGGTCCGTGGATGTGGGAGGTCCGATTTCAGAATCAAAACAAAATGCAATTTAATGACCATCTATGCAAAATAAATCATAATGCTAAACACTAGAGATGGCAACGATCCAATGTCCAGTATTGTTATTGGCCCAGTAACGGCAAAAAATGGAAAATGGTACATCAGATATCAGAGAAAATGTATCGGATATCAGATCCAGTAAATATTGGCAGAGATTGGAAGTGAATTTGGAAAAGAAATAATTTTTTGGAATGGGAAATGTTTACATCTAAAGAAACTTGACTGTTTTTTCTTTGTTAGGGTTAATTATTATTATATTTATACTTTATTATCTGTATTGTAGTTACTTTGTCTGAAAGAGTTTAACTGTGAAGTGCTTGCTTAGGGGGGAAAAAAACCCAACATATTTTATCTTAGAAGTTTTAAAGAAAACAGCATTGGATAGGGAGTGGTATCGGCTGATGCTTAAAGTTCCAGTATTAGTCAAGGTATTGAAAAAGACAAATCGGGGGTTGGGGGTCTGAATCCTGTCTCCGCCCTGTGTGTGTAAAGTTTGCATGTTCTCCTCGTGCTTTAGGGGGTTTCCTCCATGTACTCCGGTTTCCTCCCCAAGTCCAAAGACATGCATTGTAAGCTGATTGACATTTCCAAATTGTCCGTAGTGTGTGTGAGTGTGCCTGCGGTTGTTGCCTGCCATGGGTTGGCACACCGTCCAGGGTATCCCCCGCCTTGTGCACCGGGTTCTCTGGGATAGGCTCCAGGCTCCCCCGCAACCCTGTATAGGATAAGTTTTATGGAAAATGAATGGATATTTACTGTATGTGGCCCAATTATCTCTGACCTTTTTGTAATCCATCTACATCTATTGTAAAGCGTCCTTGAGCTCTACAAAGGCTCTACATAAATGAAACATATTATTATTACACACCATCTGAGGAGAAATATATAGAGAGATATAAAGGTGGTGTTTGGTTTAAAATGTCTCTGGCTTTATTACTGGTATAACAACAAATCTTTGACATCTGTACTTCCACTACAGAGGCTTCACTGTACATGTACTGTTCATGACTTTTTAATTTACTCTGCAATATCAAAAGATGTGTTGATATTCTGTGTTCATAAGCATTCACAATTCATTAGAAAAGTGAATGTGTTCAATTGGTTATGAAAAGCATATTGGGAGAATGATCCAAGCCTCCATTATACAACATCTGCATTGAAAAAAAAAAAAAAAAAAAAAATGTAGCAGAACTTCATCTGGCATCATGATCAGTGGTACGTTCAGATGACTCCAAGGAAAGCACATGTGTAGTCAATTATTCCACTTAGCAGCATGCTTTTAAAAGCCTTTTTGGTTACAGTTCTGTCCATGTGGATTTCTGTCCATTTGATTTCTTAGTCTCGCATCAGCTTATTGGAATGCTGCCCTTCAATAATGTAAGTTTCTGTTTAAAATGTGTATCTGCAGGCAGAGTTAAGCTGACAAATGTCTGCGATGTCTCTTTCACTTTAAAACAGCTAACCACAGCAAAGTCAAGGACAATGAGCTCCTGCAGTTACTTTAAAGTCTCCAGCCCTAAGATCCTGAATAAAGTATGAGCAATCTGATGTGGCAATTTCAAATCACAAAGAGACTACCGGAAGAGTAAAATTGAAACCTGACATATCAATACATAATTGCGCATGAGCTCGGAACAAATAATCACTACATGATGTTTGATTTTTTGATCCAAGGTTTATTTTGCAATGAAATTCTAAGTTGTCTTTTTTTTTTTTTTAAATTCTGCTCTGCTTAAAAATGATCAGCTTCCTAAGCTTCAACTTTCATGCCAATACTGCCGTTAATTTCATCGCTGTCGTCATCTCATAGATCGCGAACTAGCCGAGCAGACTCTCTGCCGTAACTCGGTAACGTTGTCTCAAATAGCTGCATTGCATTCTGGAACTTCGAGTCTCTCCTACATCTATGTTGTTGTTGTTTTTTTTTTTTTTTTCCATTAAAAAGATGTTTAACGTTACTGGAAAATGTTTGAGTTGTACCTACACTAGCTAGCTAACGCTAACTTCTCATGGGAATAACGACAATATAGCACCAAGCAACAAATTATGACCAGAATCACTAAACACATTACAGGTATTTCAATATGAACATAATTAATGTGTTCGATGGTGGAGGTTTCCTTTTAAAAGCAATGAGATACGTTGAACGCTAAAACTGTAAGTAATGTGAATCCAAAATGAAAACATGTATACATGGGTTAGGTAACCGTAAAAATAAAACCTTTTCACAGGCAGTCTTTAAATTATTGTAGTAGCTAAGTGTGGCTAATCGAATATATCAACTTTCCAAGTGTAATTATGTCATAGTTTTAAGAAAGTTCTTTTTATTGCGATATTGAGACATAATTTTGTGAAACTTTATTTAAATAATGGTTTAATTTTGTTTTTAACTGTCAGAAATGGGCTTACAGGTATTTAATACCTGCCCTTCAGTCATATTAATTGAAATATGCAGTGATTCAGAAGTGGCTTTCCTGCTGTTATAAATAAACACTGTGGGTGACAAATTAATCTATTTCCATTGACTCCATCCTGTGTTCTAGATTTTGAAATACACAATCTTACACACACGCTGTTCTTAAATCCACTTGGACATCTTGTTGTTTTCAAGATTTTTGTGTGATACACATACATATACCTTTAGTAAATCTGTGTGTTGCTGTGTTCTCAGTTTGCTTGAAAAACTCACTCCAGGTCCGTTTAAGTTAAAAAAAATCTCATTTTCTATGTACATGCAAATGACCCAAGGGAAGTGAAAGTCACCCTTGGGAAAAAAACACAGGACCAATTAACCGAGTGCACTGATTGAGAGTGAGCCTGTAGCTCTCCACATGAACCCATAATTGTACTCTTGCTGTGTGAATCCAAAAAAGTACTTGAATTCTCCCATCAGCCTTCCCATTAACATCTCTTTAGGTCAATCATAAGAGCAGCACCATGTACTAAAAAAATTACCTGTGAAATATGGTATAACCTGAGGCACGTTAATCTCGATTATAGGTGAGCTATCTAGTAGCACTAAAAAGTCAGATTTAATACTGACGAAATTTGCATCCCTCTTGAGTCTATACGCTCTCATCCATATGCTCATTCCAGCTGCTGGAGGGAAAGACAATCCCCAAAGTTCAGCTGCAGCATGCCTTTACATCAGGAAGTGATAAACAGGGTGTGAAAGTGTGGAGAAAGGAGCAGGTTTCAGTGTAACACCGCTACGGTGCTCACGAAAGACATTTTGTACAGATCTCACAAATTAGTACATGACTCATAGTAAGCTCCTCCCAAAAGTGGCATGTGGTACATAGTAATAGAACAACAATGGAGGACATACTCTCTCTCTCTCTCTCTCTCTCTCTCTCTCTCTCTCTCTCTCTATATATATATATATATATATATATATATATATATATATATACACACACACACACACACACACACACACACACAATTTCCAAGTATTTAGCTAACTATTTTTTTGGTTTACTGCATCCCATAATGCAATGCTGTCATTTCTTTCTCAAGATGAAAGCCTGAAAATATGCAGTGAAGAGACAACATTAATATCCAGGTCTGAGTTCATCCAGTTCATCTGTAGAGTTCATTCAAGCTCTCTGTGAAGTTATAACGGTATAAATAGAACCTTCTGGAAATTATTTCAGGAAATTATTCTGGAATTTTCTTCTCTCTCTTGAAGTTAATAAGACAAAAAAAATAAACATAGCTTACCATGTTACCAAGTGCAATGTCCTCCATTCTAAATATTTTCCAGTGTGGGAAAGTTTCCAGTTTTATTCTTCAAGCTTTACTACTGACTGTGACAATGCGTTGAGACTGGAGACTCCTTCCAAAAATGCTAATTAAATGTCTCCTCACAGAAAACTTTACCGTATCAACAATAATACGTTTATGTGGAGCATCCACCATTGACATCCCTGTGAAATCTGTTATTATATAAATCATAACATATTAGAAAAAGTGCATTCATATAAACTTGTGATTTTTCAGACAGAATTACGGTCAAAGCTGCTTTTATGGAAAGTTAATTAACGCTTCAATGTTATAATCAATTCAGTTCGAGAATCCAACAGTGCTGTATGAGTACAAAGGTCTTTAATTTGTTATCCAATCTATTATCAATGTGAAAAACAAATTGCCCCCTTAAACTTAAAATCTGGTTGTGCCACCTTTAGCAGCAATAACTGCAATCACACACTTCCGATAACCGGAGATCAGTCTTTCACTTACTTCTAGGATATACTACTATGCTTTGGATCATTGTCTTGCTGGATAATCCAGTTGTGCTAGAGTTTTAACTTGAGACATTCTCCTTTAGGATCTTCTGGTAGAGAGCAGAATTCATGTTTCCCTCGATTATTGCATGTTGCCCAGACTCTGAAGCAACAAAGCATCCCCACACCATCACACTTCCACCACCATGCTTGACCGTAGGTATGATGTTCTTTTTTGTGGAAATTTGTGTTTGGTTTACGCCAGATGTAACAGGACTCCCGTCTTCCAAACCGTTCCACTTTTGACTCATCCGTCCACAGAACATTCTCCCAAAAGGTCTGAGGATCATCAAGGTGTGTTTTGGCAAAATTCAGACGTGACTTAACGTTCTTCTGGGTTAGCAGTTGTTTTCATCTTGCCACTCTTCCATCGATGCCATTTTTGCCCAGTGTCCTTCTGATAGTGGTGTCATGAACAGTGACCCTTAGTGAACCTTTATTTGATGTTGTCCTTGGCTCTTTTCTGACTTGCTGGATGAGTAGTTGCTGTGCTCTTGGAGGAATTTTGGAAGGTCGACCACTTCTGGGAAAGTTCACTACTGTGCAGTTTTTCCATTTAGAGATAACGGCTCTCATTGTGGTTCTTTGGAGTCCCAGAGCCTTTGAAATAGCTTTGCAACCCTTCCCAGAGGGAAGCATTTCAATCACCTTCTTCCTCATCATTTCTGGAATTGTGTCAATATGAGATCTAAACAGAATCTTTTTTTTTTTTAAATCATGCTCACATACTTATTATTTTTGTTTTTACCAGAGTCCGTGCTACCAGATAGCTCACCTATAATAGAGGTTAGCATCCCGTGTGTTATACCAGGATTGTTTTTAAAATCAAGCTCATGCAGATATTACTGCAATATTCAATCACTTCAACACTGACAGGCAGTTACTAAGGATGCTAGGAAGGCACTCTACATTCATACATATTGTGTTGACTTGGCATCTTTCCCAGCAAACCTTTCTGAATAATGGATTGATATAGAGATACAGTACATCCCTGCTACTTATTCAATACTACTGTGAGGAATAGTATGTAGTGTACAATACTACCTTTGTGGTATAGTGTATATATATATATATATATATATATATATATATATATATATATATATATATATATATATATATATGCCATTTTAAAACACGGACAAAATGGACAAACTGCAACAACTAAATTGGGTATAAAAAGACTCTTGCAGTGTTTTTTTATGATGTAAAATAGCTGTTGACAGTTTAATTTAGTTCAAGATTAGGATTAATTTGTTAATCTGTTCAGTGTTATGTGTTGTGGTCCGTGATTTTGGTTCCATTTTTTATAAACTGATTCTTATATTCTTATTTACAATCTTATTGTCCTTGCCATTATTATTATTATTATTATTATTATTATTATTATTATTATTTTCCATTAATCCATTCTCCTCTACTGTTCATGTTTCATATATTTAATATACTGATGAAGCACTGAAAATGATACTGGAACCTAATTTGCCATCTTTGTTTCTACTACTGTACATGCAGAACACACAATGCAGCATATAGAAAAAAGGAAGAAAAAAAACAAAACAAAACAAAAAAACAACTAAAACCCCACCCCATAACAAAACAGAAAATAAGAAAATCTGTTTTTTTCCCCATCACTACCAGGTGCACACACTTTATATGCAATTTTACAATCATTGCATTCTGTTATTTATTTATCTCCCCTAAATTGAAATTTCCATCTGGTTCTTGCTATAAAGCTGTCTTTGTTTGCAGCGAGATCATTACTCATGATTTTACTTTCTCTATCCCTCTTGGGGTTTGTCAGGAGTGTTTTATCCAGAAGAGAGAAATGAACACTGAATCGTCGCCCTGCTTTCACCGCATTAGGGTTATTTTGCCCAGCTGTTGCTATGCAACAATGTGAAATGTTGGCACAACATGATTTAGATCGGGTTCAACAATAAAGTCTTTTGCAGTGAATGCACTGATGTTACCACTGTGCTTTTAATGCTGGCAGCAGAATTAACAATTACATTATCATCATTATCATTTTATTTTCTGCTTTAAAAAATTCCACGTTATAATCCTGCATGCATGTTTGATATTGGTACACATACATACATATTTTATATATATATATATATATATATATATATATATATATATATATATATATATACACACATTATATGATACACATTATATGAGTACATCCATCCTTTTTACAATTTGGCACATTATACATATTGAAATAATGATTCATTCTATGACATGTGTTTGATGTTTGTGATTTTCATCTCTTAATAGTAAGTCTGGTATGTAATATTATAAATCTTATATAAGCACATAAATATCATAAGTATTAAGTATTATAAGTCTGGTATCTGTTGTGGTTATACAATACATAGACATAATGTACTATAGTCGTAGGGCTACTTAACACATAAGCCCTTCATGACAACTCATACACTCACAGTATCATTTATGAAGACATATTCCTACAAGCGACAGGTATTTCTTGACAAAGTTGTGTTATGACTTCACATGAGGTCATACTGTAAGACCAAGGTTTTCAGAACAGCCATGAGCGGCTTATACATGTGTATGACATAATAAGGCTACATGATGGCTATGTAATAAGGCTTAATAGCCTTAATACACAGCCATTATGTAGCCTTATTGTGTCATTGTTGTGTAGGCTTGTGAAACGTGGGTTATCCGGTCTTATACATATTTACGTTGTCATTAAAGTCTTAAGTAGAGCTAATGTAGACTTATCAGTGGTAATGAAGGGTCTACGGAGGTGTTATGTAACCTTATTTATATTGAACATGAAGAGTGTATACAGGGTTTTAAATAGCTTTATTACGTGGCCATTTTGAAGCCTTACTTATATCAGTTGTCATAAAGGGCATATTCAGATGGTATGAACCTTCTTATGTAGGTGTCACATAAGCTTATTTATAGCAGTTCTCATGAAGGGCTTATGCAGATGATACTTAGCCTTGTTATTTAGGTGTAAGGGCTAAGGCAGGTGGTATGTAATCTTATGTGGGTGCTATATAGCCTTATTATATCAGTGGTCCTGAATGGTTTACGCAGGTGTTACATGACCTTATTTACTGTGTGTATTATTTACTGTAAGTCTTACATAGTAAGTGTTATGTAGCCTTATTTATAGGTACAGTTGCCATAAAGGGCTTATTCAGTGTAAAGTGTTCTTTAGCCTAAATATGTGTAGTAGTTGTTATGTGGCATTATTATATAAGCGTATTATTTAAGCAGCATTATGAATGCTATCCTTACATAAAAGAACGCTACAAAATTATGCATGAGATCCTGCTAAGCTTGCAGGTTCTATGAGCTGTACATGCTAATATATGCTAATTGTATCTTTTCTGTCAAATCAGAAACAAACAAACTGAATTTATTTATTTATTTTTTTAATAGATTTTTTTTTTTTTTTTTCCTTGAAACATTTGGATTTTCTGAATGGATCATTTTTATTTTCCTTTTTACTGCCTGCTTGTAATTGCTTCATGCAGAGTACATTCCTCTTCCATGAAGCCCCACAATCATCTGATATTGTGCCAACACATGAGGCATTTTATTTGGTACAACCCCTGCCGTATTTGACTTTAATATCTTCTTTTAAGGAAGCTTGTTTTTGCTTTGGCATGCTGAGAGGATGCGTGTAAGGAGGCTGAGTTTGTGATGGTGCTTGAAAAAGAAGGGGCGAACATTAATCATGTGTCTCTTTCATTTGCCGTGATGCATAAAACACTGAAATCTGTTGATCTGTGCACGCAGGGAGGGAGTAAATACAAGTGCTTCATAGCTCATTCCCTGCAGAGCTTGAGGAAGGTTACTGTCTTTCCTCCCATCTCTCAACTGCTTCAAATCAAACCCAGTTATTCCCGACACAACCACATGCCAATTAGAGTGCTCTCGCAGTAGTGCTGATGGACTTAACAGGCACTTTTCTTAAGTTCCTGCCACTCAGAGTGCTTTTTTTAAATTGAAAGAAATCTATAAACAAACTTGAGCATATGGAGATTTTTTTTTTTACCCCCCTCTCTCCCGTGCCATGAGTTGAAACGATCTGATTTATGATGTCTAACTACCAACATAATTTAGGGATTTGTTTAAAGCCTTAGAAGGAGGTGGACCATTTTTTCCATGCTTTTAAGATGCATCAGGGTTTTCGTTTCACATCAAGATACATTGGTATGCCATGAGCAAACGCTGGCTTATATCAGATAGTATATGAAAATGTTAAATCATACCAGTCTAAGCCTCATGGTCCTCTTCCTACACATATTTTAACCCTTATTCAAAAGATTTATTACATCATTTTTCCATTTAAACATATAGCATACAGCCCAAATAGTGCAGCAAAGGAGTCTAAATCAGCAGATATCTATTCCCAAGCTCACTTAGCTGTACTTAAACTGTACTTATCGTTTTCAGTGGGGTGGTACCATCTTATATACCTTGAATATGCATCTTTCATCTTTAAAAATATTTCAAGGTACATAATTGGACTTTATAGTGCGCATCACATAATGATACAGTAATTATACAGTATACAAGGATCTTTGCAAATAAGATACTGTACTTACAGTACTTAAGGTTCCATCCCAGTGACAAGGAAAAGTACAGGCTGGCATCTTTATTTCTTAGAGTATACCGGATGGTTCATTTAACTCAAAAAATTTGAGGAAACTAATTACCTCAAAATTTTTAAGTTGATAAATCAATCTTTAAGCCAAATACACTTAAATATAACAAAAATTGAACTCAAACTTGTTATATTTAAGCGTATTTGGTTTAAAGAAATGGATTTATCAACTTAAAAATTTTGAGGTAATTAGTTCCCTCAAATTTTTTGAGTTAAATGAACTATCCGGTTTTACAGTGTGTAATGTTCAAGATTTTAAAAAATAAATAAATAAATAAATAAAAAATAAAAGGTCTAGGGCTCCAATAAATAGCCATAATATTAATTAAGAATATTTGAATAATTAGCCTGATATTTTAAAATAGTTGGATAATGTTCATAAATTAAATCTATCATTTTGTATTTATTTGATTTCTGGCTGCAAAAAGGTTAAGAACTCCGGCTCCAATTAGTTTATCTGAAATGTGCCTCATTGCGGTGTCTAATGACTTGACACAGTCAACTTTTTTTTTTTTTTTCCCACTTTAAATCTTGTTTAAAAATTTTTTAAAACTCCAAAGCAGTTTACTTTGGAAGAAAACTACCATCATAAATCCTATAACGGAAAAGTTTGGGAAATTTTTCACAAAACTGAAGAAGGGTATAAAGTGTTTAGTGAGACAAAAGCCAACAATGAAAAGCAATTCACAAGAACTGCCGAAAGTAAGGGTGTGAAAACTTTTGCAATCTTCTGTAATATGCATGATGATTCAATTAGCTTATAGCAGTGGTTCTCAAAACTTTTATGAATAGGGACCTCATTAACTGTATTATAACTAACTAACTAAGTAATGTTACCAAGACCCACTTGGTACATACTGTTTTCATTAACATAATAGACTTCAATAAAATAATAATAATAATAATAATAATTATAATAATAATAATTATTATTATTATTATTATTATTATTATTATTATTATTATTATTATTATTATTATTATTATTATTAATAATAATAATAATAATAATAATATCATTGGTAGCTTGGTGGTTAGCACGTTTGCCTCCCACCTCCAGGGTTGGGAGTTCGATTCCCACCTCGGCCGTGTGTGTGGAGCTTGCATGTTCTCCCCGTGCTTCAGGGGTTTCAGACATGCGTTGTAGGCCGATTAACATCTCTAAATTGTCCGCAGTGTGTGAATGGGTGTGAGTGTGTGTGTACGATTGTGTCCTGTGATGGGTTGGCACCCTGTCCAGGGTGTCCCCTGCCTTTTATCCTGAGTCCTATTGACCCTGTATAGGATAAGCTGTACAGAAAATGGATGGATGGATGGATGGATTATTAGTATTATTAATAACAATTTTATTTCTCAAAAAAAAAAAAAACCCCAGATATTTATTTACATTTTCATTAAATTCCACTCAATGTTATTTATAAAATTGATAACTTTGAAAATGGTTGTGATTTCCACCACTGTAGTAAAATCACAGAACCTGGCTTAGCTTCATTGACCCCATTTTAAAAACCATTTGCTTATAGAACCTGAAAAAAAGGATTGTTATTCTCTCTCTTTTTTCCACATTCACCAGTGTTTTGTCTAGTTCCACTGTTTGTACTTGTCTTTGACCTTGTGATAGAGTATTGGAATAGTTTTACCTTCTCTCTCTCTCTCTCTCTCTCTCTCTCTCTCTTTCTCTCTCTCTCTCTCTCTCTCTTTCTCTCTCTCTCTCTCTGCTTTATTTTCCAGACCATTCTCTTATCTGATTCACACACACATCCAAGACTCCATTTACTCTCTCTTAAAAACTCCACTTGTTTCCACTTTTCTTCTCCGATTAAAAGCATGAGCAGGGCCTCAGCTGGCGCGCCTGTGTGTTTATTATAAAGAGGTCATTGTTGTTTAATGACAGGGCGAGCTGTACAGATCTCAGTGCTGTGTGAGAAAGCTGGTACTGTAGCTTTCTCTGCATCGCTTCACCTGGAGGCTTTTATTCAGCCTTGAGTTTCTTATTGTGCCACCAGAAGAATAGATTGTTTAATTACCATGAGCTTTCGTGCTAAATTAGTTTAGATGTGATGTTAAATTGACTAAAACTGGTTTTGATTCGATAACAGGAAGAGGAAAAACAAATTGCTTGACCATTTCAATTTTTTTGGGAGGGTTTGTTTAATTTTGTTCAATTTTAAGCAAAGACACTTTTTTTTTATTGATGAGTTCTTTTCTTCATTTTTGTTTGTTGTGTGGATTTGAGAGACCTACAGGCTACTTTACATTCGAGGGATCCACATTGGCAGAAGCTTATTTTTCAACTTGATAGAGGCATGTGAGAAGAAAATTAGGCTCTTATTTAATACAACATATCAATTAAAAAAAGGCTTGAGGTATTTATAATTTTCAGCGTTCTCGAGATGTTAGTAGCAACAATTACTCAGATTTGCTCAGTATGAAAATGGACACCATACAGAAGTATTCGAGTAAAAGGTATAAACGTCTAGCTACATAAAATCCCTGGCTTACAAAGGATAAACAACCAACATGACTGAATAGCGGGCGCACGGTGGCTTAGTGGTTAGCATGTTTGTCGGTTTGATTCCCACCGTGGCCCTGTGTGTGCGGAGTTTGCATGTTCTCCCCGGGCTGTGGGGGTTCCCTCTGGGTACTCCGGTTTCCTCCCGCAGTCCAAAGACATGCATAGTAGGCTGATTGGCAAGTCCAAAGTGTCCATAGTGTATGAATCGGTGAGTGAGTGTGTATGTGATTGTGCCCTGCGATGGATTGGCACCCTGTCCAGGGTGTACCCCGCCTTGTTCCTGATGCTTCCTGGGATAGGCTCCAGGTTCCCCGCGACCTTGAAAAGGATTAAGTGGTATAGAAGATGGATGGATGACTGAATAGTGATATTTTTAATCTTATTTTTTTAATGCTTTAACAGTTCATTTAGGGCTATAAATCAGACAATTGATAGTGGTTATGCTTTGTTTTGCACTGCTGTTTCACTGGTATTAACAATTTTGACATGTGCCATGAACTCGGAAAAGACGTATTGAATTTGAACAAATCCTTTTCTGATCATTCATCTTTAAAAATTGATTATGGAAACTAAATGTTTAACCAGACCAGAGAAGGTAAAGTCTGTAAAAACACTTTCTGTTCTGAAATGATATCTCTGAAGCTAGTTTCTGGGGCAATGAGCTACCTTCAGCTTAAAAAAATTGCCAAAAATGCTTGTGATTGGAAAAACTGTAACAGAGAATCTGCTACAGAAGCCACACTTGTTCATGTTCAGAAAACTAGAAGAGTCGATGAACTACAGCCAGTTTTTGACGTATGTTTATCATCTCTGCTGCAATATTTGCTTTTTTCATGTAATCAGTCTGATCTGCTGAAACACTTTGCTGGGTCAGCATCCAGACCATGTTCAGCCAGTTAATGACCCCTGCCATTAAGGGTTTAAACACTTTCTTTTACTAAAGCTTGAATTATATTTAAGTGCAGTGTTTGAACCTCAAAAAAAACATTAAGGACTTTCTGTCCTATAGACCAACCACATGTGTACTTTAATCATTACCATCTCAATTACTAATTACATCTGATTAGATCTTCACTGAGCTCTGCCGGTGCTGGTCCAAAGCCTGGATGAGAAAGGAGAAGGGTTGGGCGTCAGGCTAGCGACCCGTCCCCGTAAAAACGTATACTGCTAAAGAAACAATGAATATCTCCTCAGCTACTATTAACCATGTGAGTGAAACGGGTTCTTGTCAAATGACGGCGTTGGGGTCAAACGAGCAACGAGTGATTGGGTCCAACGCCTGAAGAAAGATGCAATTTTCTCAGCAAAAACATTTACTCGACTTGACACCTGGAATGTTTGTACGGTTTACCGAGCTGGGCGCCTTGTCCAACTCCTCCGGTAATTCGACAGTTATCGTCTCGATGCACTGGGAATTAGCGAAGTACGATGGATGGCAATGGCGAATCTCAAGCTCAAACTCAAATGCCAAAGGCGGGTTGTTATCAATTGTCTGTATTCCATAGAGAAGCTTAAAGACCAAGACGCCGCTGGCAGGTTTGCACTTGACCTACAAAATCAGTTCAAGATCCTTGCCAAAATACCCGACATTGAAGACAGTTGGATGATGATGAAGACCATCATCCGGAGCTGCATGGACAAGAAGATTGGGCACCGATGGGGAAAGATTAAAGAACGATGGATCCAAGACAGGATGTGGCAAATGCAAAACAGCGGAGGGACTAGGCTGACGCTGGGAATGAACGAGTCCTAGAGACCACACTATATGTCGACCTCGACCACTGAGTCAAACGATTATGTCGTCGAGACATGTAAGAGATGAAGATGGCCATCAAAGGTCTCCGGAACAATAAGGCGGCTGGACTCAATGAGATCAATCCAGAGCTCCTGAAAGCGGGTGGTCAGCCCTTGGCCGTGCAGCTGACCCAGTTATTCAACATCTGCTGGCACCAGGGGGAAGTCCCCGAGGATTGGAGAAAATGTGTCATTGCCTGGCTCCCCAGGAAAGGCAGTGTCACCAACTGCACAGATTGGCAAGGCATCACACCCCTCTCAGTTCCAGGGAAGGCTTTCTGCGCTGTTCTCTTACATCGTTTGTACTGCGCTATTGATCGATGGCTGCCAGAAGAGTAGGAGGGTTTCCGTAGTGGCCGCTCCTGCTGCGAGCAGATCTTTGCCCTATGAAATGTCATCAAACAATCCATTCCAGAAGCCTTCATCACCATCTTTAAGAACCTGTATCTGAACTCCTCATACTGCGTAAGGACGGACACAGGGACACAGCTTTTTTCAAGATCACTACCGCCATCCGTCAGGGCTGTGTCCTTTCGCCGAGCTTCTTTCTCATTCACCGCTTGACAGACCTGGATTTTACTGATCACGTGGCCCTGCTTGCCGAAGATGAAACCCAGCTCCAAGATGCAACCA
This sequence comes from Ictalurus furcatus, assembly GCF_023375685.1. Lineage (NCBI taxonomy): Eukaryota > Metazoa > Chordata > Actinopteri > Siluriformes > Ictaluridae > Ictalurus > Ictalurus furcatus. Next base: position 15,681,896 of record NC_071281.1, read on the forward strand.
AAAAGCTCAGCCGAGAAGCCAGTAAGATCATGAAGACCGGACCTGCAGGCATGCCAGCCAATATTACCGTCTGCACGACATGACTGGAGATGGTGGAAAATTTCACCTATTTAGGGAGCATCGTTTGTCATGATGGTGACGCCGAGACCGATGTCCGATGCCGGATCGAGAAAGTTGCTGCCGTGTTCCGTCACCTCCAGCACATCTGGATGTCAGCTTTGATCTCCCTCCAGATCAAATTGTTGTCCTGACCACAATATACGCATACAAAATGTGGACGTTAACAGCGAACACCGTCCAGAGGATAAATGTGTTCGACCAGCAATGTCTTTTGATGGATTCACAAGATCCAGTACGGTGACTGCATCACCAATGAAGAAGACTTCTGGCGGGGAAATTCTAGCAGCCTTCACGTCATAATCACACAGCGACAACTCATTCTATGAATGCACTGATATCGCATTCCCTGGGTGGCAATGCATTGATGCCCGCCAGGGGCCAGGCATGGCCGGAGCAGACCCTGAACCTTCATCAACAATCTCAAGCTCGCCGGCGTATCCTGGGACAAAGCTGAAGCGCTGGCAGTGGACCGGCTGCGATGGAGAGACCTCGTCGCCTGATGTGCCCAACAGCACAGGAGGATCTAATTCTACATAAGATCTTGTCTGCCTCAAAAATGTCTAAAATGAATGTCCAGTTTCCACTTTTTTTTGGCCAAGATCTAAAGTTTTCACTCAACAGGTAGTGTTTTTTCTTTTTTATGTATGAAGAAATAGAAAACATGATGTTTCCCAGTTTGGCAGAATCGGTGCTAGATAAAGTGGTCAACCTTTTGCTTGAACTAGATTAGGGATATTTTAACAATTTGCTAACTTCAGTGGAGATTTTAGAGATTTAGATCCTAAATGATTGAAATACTGTATGGTATCCATCAAGGTTCATTTCTGGGCCCCTTACAGTTCTCACTTTATATCCATCAACTTGGACTGATGATAAAATTATTTGGCTAACCATTATACAGGGTTGCCACTTTTCTAACATTCCAAAATGGGACACCTCAATTCCCCAACACATAATTTCAGGTCATTTTTTTATTATACTCACCCTAATGTTTCTTCCAGCTCTACATTTTATTTGACATTGCAGCTGTGTAATTTTTTATCTTGCACAATGACATTCTGAAATTGAATTGCTTGCAGATTTCTGCCTTGACATGATGCTGAGACAGGTCATTTCTTTCTTTTTCAAGTCTTTTTGGGGATTCATTCCATGTCCATTTATGCACTCCTTCTACATTTTAGACAGATACTGTGTTGTGTGGCTTTTGTAAATGCAAATGCAAAATGCCAATCAAAAAATTACACATTTAGCCTAAAATTGTTATTGGGAGGGAATAAGTGGGATGTGAAAAACAAACTGACCAGCATAATTTTATTGCTTGCCCCCCCCCCAACCAAAATTTGGTAGATCATTAGAAATAACAGTTGCAACCAAACACCTGGACACACAGCATTAACCCCACCATGAAATACAATACATACAATGGGCACTTGTGCATCAAAACTGGACCATGAAGTAATAGAAGAAGGTGGCCTGGTAGGATATATCATGTTTTCTTTTACATCATGTGGAGGACATGTGCATGTGCGTCGCTTTCCTGGGGAAGTGATGGCACCAGTATTCACTATGGGAAGAAGGCAAGCGGATGGCGGTAGTGTGATGCTCTGGGCAATGTTCTCCTGGGAAACCTTGGGTCCTGGCATTCATATGGATCTTACTTTGACATGTACCACTCACTTAAACATTCTTGCAGACCAAGTACACCCTCTCATGGCAACGGTATTCCCTATCGGCACTGACCTCTTTCAGCAGGATATTGCACCCTGCCACACTGCAAAAAATGTTCAGGAATGGTGTGAGGAACATGACAAAGAGTATAAAGGTGTTGACTTGGCCTCCAAATTCCCCAGATCTCAGTCCGATCGAGCGTCTGTGGGACGTGCTGAACAAACAAGTCCAATCCATGAAGGTCCCACCTCTCAACTTACAGAACTTAAAGGATCTGCTGCTAACGTCTTGGTGCCAGAAACCACAGCACACCTTCAGAGGTCTTGTGGAGTCCATGCCTTGATGGGTCAGAGCTGTTTTGGCAGCACAAGAAGAGGGGGACCTACACAATATTAGTAAAAGACTCATCGGTATATTTTGCCAGTTCTATTAATTAAACACAGACTGCCTGTTAAGTTTTGCACTCACTAGAAATTCTTGCTTATGATTTTTAAACCTCTGAATGGTTTAGCTCATGCATATTGTGCTTATTTCTTGAGGCAGTATAACCCATTCTGTTCGTTTTGCTCAGGCCTACTTTAAATCCCTAAGACCACTTTCAGCACTGATTTATAACCCTTAACATCTGGAGTAGTATTTAGTACAAATTCAAATCTTGTACTAGAAATCTTAAAGTGCAAACTAAAAGCACAATTCAAGATTGTGCTATTGAAACTGGCACTATTAATAGTTACTGGCAATATTAATCCATCCATCCATCCATCTTCTACCACTAACTCCTTTTCAGGGTCACGGGGAACCTGGAGCCTATCCCAGGAAGCATCAGGCAGGGTACACCCGGGACAGGGTGCCAATCCATCACAGGGCACAATCACATACACACACCCATTCATACACTACGGACACTTTAAACACACCAATCAGCCTACCATGCATGTCTTTGGACTGGGGGAGGAAACCCCCGCAGCACGGGGAGAACATGCAAACTCCGCACGCACGTGGCCCCGGCAGGGCTCGAACCCCAGACCCTGGAGGGGTCTTTACTTATACACAAGCCTTTATTCTTGGCTTTGTGATTGGTTTGCCATTGATTAAGCAGACAACTAGCAAGGAACAAGAAAAAAAAAAAAAAAAAAAAATCTGCTATGTGGTTTATGTCATTGAGACATTGACATTATGTCTATTGGTATTGTCTCTTGCTTTCTCTTTGCCTCAGGTTCTGTCTTACTTTGTTCACAAAGAACACAAAAAGGCAAAATAAAATGGAAATCATTTGTAACTGAGGGCATGTTGGGATTAATTGATTCTTAATTAATAATTTCACTTTAAGGTCTAGCAGCCTGGCATTTCAACTTCTTAACTCATCTTTGGCATAAATTCATAGTGATAGTAATTTAACGGAAAATAAAAATAATACTGCTGCATGTTACTACGAACTGACAGACAAATAAGTGAATAAATAGACCTCTTATTTGCTGTATTTCACAGAGAAATAGTGGGAGAGAAGCAGCCCTCGACTACAAACACTTCATGCAGAATATCGATCTACTCGTTGTGGTTATAAATGGAGTCTTTTGGATTTCTACACTTCTGGCAAAACTGGAATGTTGACTTTGTTGCAGAATCTTGCAGATTTTTTTTTTTTTTTCTGCCTAAGATGTAAGCTGTCACTCTCCTGCTGCACCATTTCACCCCAGAGCCTGAACTGAAAGCTATATTTATGTCAAAGCATTGTTTAAAATCCCGCAGCTCTCAACTTCTGAAAGGCAATTTGTTTTGACACCTCATCGTCTTGCTTTAAGACCAAATGATATATTGAACGTCGACTTTGTTTCTGATGTTTTTCTATTGTGTTGCAGTCTTGAATTTGAGTTTCCACATGAGCAAATAGTATCCAGGGTTCACCTCTCTCTTGACTTAACCTTCAATTAGACCATATTTGGGCTAGCCATTATTTCCATTATAAAGTGCCGAGCCATGTATTTGTTCAGTCGACAGGGATGATCAAATACCTTTTAACATTTTAACAGTCGCTTGCAATTACATGCAAATCAAAGTCTGATGAGGCTCTTAAAAATGAATGTATTAATTTCAAGTAATTTGTAAATTCCACTTTTTTTTTTTTTTTATAATAGCATACTCTGCTATGGAGAGGTACCAGTAAACATAACTGCATTGTCTAACTAATGGGCATCAAGAAGTGAGGGATTTCATCATCATCTAGCAGATGAGTTACAGGACATGCACAACTCAAAGATGTTCCAGAATGTGAGACTACTGAATTTGTAGATGTTTATGAAATTTTATACAATATATACAGTAACACCTGACTTGTACAGGTCAACCGTTACCTGTTTCGTTTCTGTTTAAGATTTTACATGTGCACAACTTCGTATTTTGTCAAAATCAAAGTCAGCTCCTAAGTAGCACAAAAAAAAGTTCATCGAGAGATTGTGAGTTCAAATCTTGGTAATGCAACAGCCATCCATGGCTGGGAGCTAAGAGAGCAAAATTGGCTGCATTCTCTGGGTGGGAGGGTTATACGCTCTCCCTGTCAATCACAGCGGCACAAGGCAATCGTGGCTGTCTGTGAGCTTATGTATGTGGAAGAGGGCAGATTGTGTGTTCCTCGGGTCTGAGTGTGTTTCACTGCTCTGTGATGTAGCATGAACTCATAGATACTGAGGATTAGCTAGTGCTGCTAGCTAGAGACTTTCACAGAGACTCTGAAAGCAATTCTGGTTTTGTAAGATTACGATTTTTTTTGCATTCATTTAACTTTTTTTTTTGTTGTTGTTTAGAGAACTTAAAAAGTCTGAGTATGATCTTTGTTACAGGAAAGTTAAACAGTTTTTCCTCATTTTTTTGATTGAAATTTTTCCCCATTCTCTGTAAGGATGCCAATAATTATGGAGTTGCCTTTATATCTCATTATTTATAACTAATATTAAACCATAGATCTTCCTCACTAAGTTTGAGAGGCTCAGCTATGGAGACAGTGCGTGCTGATGGATGATGAGTGAACTTGGATTGGTCATTAAGCTATAATTGCTCATCTTACGCTCTAGTTAGTTCATAAGCTTCATTGTCTGATTCTTCAGCATGCCATATCTGGGCTAAGCTACACGATAGTATGACTGAAGTGTATTGTGGCACTGCTTTTGCATAAGGAAGCAGGGTTGGAGGATGAAATATCAGGCCACAATATATCTATACATTTTTGTAACTGTGGACAAAACAGGCTGTATTCAGAGTTGAGTTATGCGTGTGTAGTGAGAAGTTATAACTGAAGGTGTGGACATTAGACTTCAGACATAACTACAGAGATTAACACTCAGGCCAAAAAAACCCAAACAACAACAAATAACCATTGATTCGGTCATACTTGAGTTTTATAGTGTTGACACAGCAGGATCTACAGTATTCCTATACAGTATTTCCTGGGTTGAATACTAGAGAAACCCCCTCCTTATTAGGTATCTTGGACGTGCACATGAAATTTGAAAGACTACTCTGGTTAGGAGTGGATATCTGAGAAGGATGGGGAATTGGAGCAGTGTTCATTGGGCTAATGTTCAGGGAAGCCAGTGGTAGTGTTTGTGCTTGAGCTAGTGCTAGTAAGCCGTTACTTAGTCTGTAAGTAAATGTAGCGACTGGACTACTCAAGTGACAGAAATGACTTAATGGATTCAAATGAGTCAAGTTACTGTTGCACAGTGACATCCAACCATACATGTTCGAGCCAGAATATACATAAGAAGAACTATGCCAGCGAGAAGAGCAACAGGAGGCAAGCGTAGAGCAATTTAAGCCACATAAGTTAGCAACAACACAAGTAGCTACAATAATGATAGCTAGCAATGTTACATGATTATTCTTTGTGTTACTAACCTTACTAGTCATTACTAGTAAAAGGAAGGTGAGGACAAGCATTTGCAAGTGACTATAAACTAGGCAAATATTATATTCATAAAAATATTACCCTATCAATTAATGTGAGTGAGATGTAATTGCAGCGTATAAATGTTTTGTCAGCTTATCTTTTATACCATGGAGAGGTTTCTTTTATTTATAACCTGCATCTGTCCTTTATGTTACTTTGTATTACATTTGACAGCAAAGAAAAAATCAAACACAATCTGCTTCTTCGGTCCGCATTTTCTATCCTCTGATAATTTTTTCCGGCTTAAAGGCATGGGCTTAGCTTTAAAGGCATTGGTCTTAGACATTATTGGAAAAAAAAAAACAAAAAACAAACATCTTAGATGCTTTTACTAAAATCCAGGTATGTGATTGTGCCCTGCGATGGTTAGGCAGCCCGTGCAGGGTGTCCCCCAGCCTTGTGCCCCGAGTTCCCTGGGATAGGCTCCAGACTCCCCCATGACCCTGTGTGGGATAAGCAGCATATAATGCATAATGGATGGATGGATGGATCGATCTTCTGAAGCAGCTACGTAACCTGACTCTCAATACAAGTAACTTTCCACACATAAATATTATGGATTGAAGTGAATTTGGACTGACTCTGAATAGGACTAAATTTCCCCTTGTAAATATTGACATAACTTTTAAACTTAAGTCGCCCACTCTGAATACATAAATGACTAAGCAATCTTGGGCTCCAGCCATGTTTAGTAAATTTGTGCAGACTGTGCAGTGGTACAACATCTGACGTAAATGTTTGTTTATGAACTGGTGATTTTAAGAGGTGCTGACAGAAGACTATAACCAAGAGTGTGCCGATAAAGGTCCACTGTCCACTGAAGGAAAAAAAACAACCCATGGATGAGTCAAGCGTGCCTGTCCTCTATTTTTGTTCTGGGCCTCTTTTACTTCAGCTGCCATTAGCTCACAGACGGAGATGGGGTCAGATGGGCCTCGGTTTCTGGCTCATCGCCATTCGTCTGTGTGTGCCGTGTTTATTCATGTTTGGTTTTGGAAATGAAAATGCAAACAATTTTTGGCTTTACAACAATAAATATTACAAAAGGCTCTTGTATTTCTCCTTTGTTTGTTATTGCTTGTGAATTAATGAACCATCTTGAATGACCAGGATGTAAATCAGCAATTAATGCATAGATTAGACCTCATTGTTAGTTCTTGATGTGCTGCTAAAATGGATCACTATGCGCTTATTAAAAAGGAGGACAATGTGGCAGTTGAAAAAATTAGCAGGATTTAACAGGTGCTGCAATTTAAGAATATTTTAGTCGTCCATCCATCCATCCATTTTCTATACCGCTTATCCTACTGGGTCACGGGGGAATCTAGAGCCTTTCCCAGGGAGCATATGGCACAAGGCGGGGTACACCCTGGACAGGGTGCCAGTCCATCACAGGGCACACTCACATACACATTCATAGTACGGACATTTTGGACATGCCAATCAGCCTACTATGCATGTCTTTGGACTGGGGGAGGGAACCGGAGTACCTGGAACAGCACGGGGTGAACATGCAAACTCCACACACACAGAGCCACGGCAGGAACCAAACCCCCAACCCTGGAGGCGTGACGCGAACATGCTAACCACTAAGCCACCGTGCGCCCAATAGTTTAATCATCCCATCATAACTGTTATGAAAATAGTAATCTAGTACACATCATAACCAGAGAACCACCTGTAGAATAACTGATTTATACTTCCAGGTTTATTCTTTAGACAATTTTTTCATATTTGGACCCTTGAATATTTGTTTTCTACAGTTGAAACAAAACTAGAACCCGAGAACACAGCATATAGGACAGGCATTGTATTTCTCGCAGCACCACCTTGGTATCTTCCTCTTTAAGAGAAGAGAAAATGGTTGCAAGTAGAATCATTTTTTTTCCCCAATCTACAACATAAAATATAATGGATTACAGTGTCACAGTCACGTGTGGACAATAAACCAACCAATAAAAGAAAAGTGCTCCCTGATTCCATAGTGACCTCCTGATATCTGGAACATGAAGACAGGCCCAATGTCATTGTTTGTGTGTAACTCCTATTTTAAATGTGTATTTATTTACTATTTTTGTCAATTTCAACTTCTTTCCGTTGTCAACTTCCACAGAGGTAAACTATTTCCCAGTAAACAAATTATTTCCTTGTAAACATTTTCAAGCCCACTTAATTAGTGGATTTGCCCTCTAAGGTTGGAGTCAGACAACCCCAGATTAATTGGGTTTAGTGAGATTAGTTTATGTACTGCATTTTGCAAGTCCAATTCTTTTTAACGGCACTAGACAATTAATCTAATTAACTTAAAAACTCAGTTTTTCTGCTTTCTATACAGGTAAATAGATTTTCCAGTTACCGATATACTAAGTCACTGGTAACACTTTCTTAGTGTACATAGGGCTACATAAAACCTACATAAGTTCTTCATGACACCTGTCATAAACATTTATAAAGTCTTGAAACAATAATCATTAGCTGTAATAAAGACTGGGGAGAATGGACAGACTAGTTTGAGCTGAGAGGAAGGCTACGTTAAATCAAATAACCACTCTGTACAACCGTGGTGAGTAGAAAAGCATCTCGGAATGCACAACACGCCAAACCATAGGGCAGATGAGCTACAATTGAAGGGTTTCACTCATCAGTCAAGAACAGAGGTTAGGTTTACATAACATCTGAGTCGAGTGACAGATTATTGTTGACAGGAGATTGTGTTATGACACACTTCCAGACCATACATTTGAATTTTAGGACAATGGATTTAGTACTGGAATGTCAGTCACATAATGGTCATGTGATATAAATTGCTAAGTGAGAAGTTGAGGCTCCATGGTGTCTTATAAACTTGGCTCTTGGTAGTAACATTGACATAAAAATGTTACTTCTTTTTAGAAGATGGTTATATGGACTAATTTGCACCCCAGCACAGGGTGGTTGGTGCCAGATGGGCTACTTTGAGTAGTTCTGGGACTTTCAGGCACAACAGTCTCTAGAGTTTACATCAAATGATGCGAAAACAAAACAACAACAACAACAACAACAACAACAAGCCCATAACATCCAGTCCGCAGGCAGAAATGCCTTGTTATTGAGATGTCAGAGGAGAATGGCAAGACTGGTTATAATCTCCATGGTCGTAAACGGTGGTTATAAATAACCACTCTTATAAATGTTGTTGTTTTGTTTTCGCATCATTCTATGTAAACTTTAGAGACTGTTCTGCCTGAAAGTCCAGAACTACTCAAAGAAGCCCATTGGTGAACAGAAAGGTATCTCAATATCAAAACTAAATATCAGACCTTGAACCAGGTGGCCTACAACAAAAAAGACCACATGTTGTTCAAATTCTTTCAACCAAGAACATAAATCTGAGGTTACAAAGTCTTTGCTTGAGACATACAGTGTTTCCTTGTGTGTTAGTGATTCTGCTGCTAATTTGTTTTTGCTGGTATATCAACCATTATTCGCAGGTAGTCAATTGGCAAAATGAAAATAGATAGATGAAAGTAGTGTGTACGTCTTTCAGGGTGGATTTTTCCATTTAAAGCTAATTTTCAGGTGTCTTTTCTATCATACTGGAAGTTTGTTCCAGGAAAGACTAAAGACATAATCTCAATGAGAAGTGAGCAAACCATCAGTACTTGTGTTATCTATATAATGTGCGATTCTGCATATTTGGTGTTACTTTAAAAGAAGTCAGATTTCTTTGCAGAATATAAAGTTGGACACCTTCTATGTCTTGTTTGTGATGGACTTGATATCTGCATATTGGGGGCATGCATGAGTGTAAGTGAGATCCTGTCTATATCAAGGTTAAAGGAAACCATTTTCCATTTGGGGGGTCTTAAAACTAGAAGGCAACCACTAGTCCAATTTTACACCTAATGAAACCCAAATATCCTTCTGCTTTTACCGGGAAATGGATCTCACCGGGATGCCATCAAATATACCACGACTCCAAAATACTCGAGTAATGTCCTCATTTTATTTTGATAAGCCTTTCCACACAAATGTATATTTTTGCAGATTTGGACAGCAATATCTGTGAGGTCGCTATGGAGAGAGATAATGGTGCGAATGGGCTTGTTTGTGCGAGAGGCATAAGCAACGGTTTGCCATTCAGTGCTAATGCATTCAATCATTTGGCTGAGCTGAAGGGCTGTGGGTAAGAGGATGCACTGTTGATTACCTGTAGACACTCCAAACACAAAGACCCAGCTGCTTTCTCATGTCCTTGCCAACAAGAGAGCGAATGCTTCGGCCTTGGAGGAGGGAGGGAGGGAGGGAGGAACGTTTTGAAGGAGGGAGAAGAGGGGAAAAAATTATCGAGGAGGTAAAAAAAAAAGAAGACATTATTGGTGGAACTGCAATTGTGCATAAAAATGAATATGTAGGATTAGACTGAGAAATGATGTACTCATGCAACCATACCTACTTTAAGGGTTGTTATTGCATGTATTATACATTAATATGCAGGACATGGCCTGACTCACATTTCAACATTGTGGAATAATTCATGCCTGATTGCTTCTGCTTAGGTGCCATAGCAACCGGAGGCAATTTTCTCTCTGAAGATACCTAGAAAGCTTTTTGTCTCATCTTTCATTCTTTTTGCTAGTAAATAAAGGTTATCCCTCTTACATTGTTTAACCCTGTCATGCACAGCTCTCTCTCGAACCAGCTCTCTAGAGTAATAGCACCTTTACAAACTTTTTAAATAATATATATATGATTTGTGCCAGACTCCAATGGACACGTTAGCATTTTTTTTTTTTTAAATTGAAGATTGGTTTATTTACAGTGCCCTCCATTAATACTGCCACCCTTGGAAAATATGAGCAAAGAAGGCTGTGAAAAATGGTCTATATTGTTTAACCTTTTGATCTTTTGTTCAAAAAATTCACAAAAATACTCTGCTCTCATGGAGATCAAACACACAGGTTTATCAAAAAAAAAAAAATCTTCATTAAATATAGTTATGCAACAGTTATTGGCACCTTTATAGTCAATATTTTGTGTTGATTTTGATGTATATTTTGGATCATTGTCCTGTTGGAAGATCCAACCACGGCCCACTTGAAGCTTTCTGGCAGAGGTAGTCAGGTTTTCATTTAATATCTGTTGATATTTGATTCCATGATGCCATGTATCCTAACAAAATGTGCAGGTCCTCTGGCAGAAAAACAGCCCCAAAACATTAAAGAGCCACCACCATATTTAACCGTGGACATGAGGTACTTTTTCATATGGCTACCTCTCTGTGCGCCAAAACCACCTCTGGTGTTTATTGCCAAAAAGCTCTATTTTGGTTTCATCTGACCATAGAACCTGATCCCATTTGAAGTTCCAGTAGTGTCTGGCAATCTGAAGATGCTTGAGTTTGTTTTTGGATGAGAGTAGAGGCTTTTTTCTTGAAACCCTTCTAAACAACTTGTGATGATGTAGGTGTCTTTGGATTGTAGTTTTGGAAACTTTCTGACCCCAAGACGCAACTAACTTCTGCATTTCTCCAGACCTGATCCTTGGAGGTTTTTTTGCTACTTGAACCATCCTCTTCACAGTGTGTTGAGACAATATATACACACGTCCTCTTCCAGGTTGATTCATAACATTTCCAGTTGAATGATATTGTGGAGGGGAGGTGTACAAAGGTATTGTGGAGGGGAGGTATTTCTGAAACTCAGCAACTCACAACTGGTGTTCCGCAGGGGTCAGTTCTGGGTCCAATCCTCTTTTCTATCTACACTACATCTCTGGGGCAGGTGACTGAGTCTCATGGCTTCTCATATGATTGCTATGCTGATGACACCCAACTCTATTTGTCCTTCCAGCCTGACGATCCATCCATCTCTGTACCAACCTCTGCTTGCCAGTCGGACATCTCGGTCTGGATGAGGGAACACCACCTTAAGCTCAACCTGGCAAAATCTGAGCTTCTGATCATCCCAGCCTGTCCCACAATCAACCAGAACCTCACTGTACAGCTCGGCTCAACCACACTCAAGCCAACCAGGACATCCCGGAACCTTGGAGTGATTCTCAATGACCACATCTCAACAACTGCACGGTACTGTAGGTTCATCCTGTACAAAATCAAGAAAATCAGACCCAACCTCACCGAACAGGCTACACAGATACTAGTCCAGGCTCTTGTTATCTCAGAACTGGACAACTCCAACGCACTACTCTCAGGCCTCCCAGCCAGCTCCATCAAACCCCTTCAAATGATTCAGAATGCAGCAGCACGCCTCGTCTTCAACCAGCCCAAGAGAACCCATGCCACACCCCTCTTCATCTCCCTCCGCTGGCTTCCTGTAGCCACCCGCATCAAATTCAAGGCCTTGATGCTCAACTACAAGACCTTGTCTGGAACAGCACCCTCCTACTTCAACTCTCTCCTGAAGGCTTACCTTCCCTCACGCAATCTGCAATCAATCAACGACCGACGCTTAGTAGTGCCTACTCAGCGTGGCTCAAGGTCCCTTTCAAGAACCTTCAAACTAACTGTTCCTCAGTGATGGAATGAACTTCCAACCTCAATCCAGACCGCAGAATTTGTCACCATCGTCAAGAAACAGCTAAAGACCCACCTCTTCTGTGAACACCTAACCAAGTCATAAAAAAAACAAAAAAAAACCCTTTCTCTTGCACTTACACCTCTACTCTGTGCACTTTGTTTCTTCTGGAACTCAATTAAGGGATCTTGTATGGTAGCACTACTTGTATTGTTCTCTGCTTGATATATCGCTTTGCTTGTATTTTCTCATTTGTAAGTCGCTTTGGATAAAAGCGTCTGCTAAAAGAATAAATGTAAATGTAAATGTAATGAATGGAACTTCTTACTTATTGCCCTGATGGTGGAAATGTGCATTTTCAATGCTTGTGCTATTTTCTTATAGCCACGTCCCATTTTGTGAAGCTCAACAACCTTTTGCCGCACATCACAGCTTTATTCCTTGGCCTTACCCATTGTTATAAATGACTAAGGGAATTTGGCCTATGTGTTACCTCATATTTATACCCCTGTGAAACAGGAAGTCATGGTTGAACAATTTCCTGTTCCTACACATATGGACTGCATGGTGCTGTCATATGGCAACAATCTCAAATTCTGCATTAGACAATAATGTAAAACTACCATGTTCCTATGTAACTGGAACAAAGGTGCTTTATCTTTGATATAACAAAAATGTCCCAGGTCCAGGAAGTGCTGTTTGCACATCCCTTTGATTAATTTTGATTAATATTTCATTTAGCCAAAATTACTTAAAGGAAATTTAAACACTATTCAAGTTAACATTCATTTATTTTTTGTAATTTAAACAAGTTTATATATTTTGAGTATTCTGTTAAATGGTAAAATGTAATGGTTGCCATATGGCAACAGCATGCAATAATGGAAATGTAGTACATTATATGCGTTCATGAATTGAAACAGGCCTACCTAAAAAAAAAAAAAAAAAAAAAAAAATTAGGCTTCTCTAATAGTATATTTACTTTTTTTTCACTTTCAAACTAAGCAAAACTGTTCTAATTTCAGACATTTTATAATTGCACCTTATTTTTTTTCCTAAATGTTATGTTTCATGAGAAAGATCAAAGATAATTCACTGAAAACATGCTTGAATCTAAATGAAAGTGATCATATTTAGCACAAAACAAACTGACGTGAACTTGTATGTTAAATAAGGTTTCATATGTACAAGGGTGTTGTTTTATACTGAATCAATTTCCCTGTTATACAGTGTTCTAACATGATAACCAGGCTGCAGTGTTCTGCTGAGCTGATATTGGTTCTCACATCTCAAATTCCAGCCTGTTTAAACAGAGCACCGATGACCTCGAGCAGAACAGATACCTTCTTTATTCTGCTTTCCCCTCCTCCCAATTTAGCATTCAAGGGTGTGTGTGTGTGCGGGTGTGCATGCATGTGTGTGTGGTCATGTATTTATTACTTTATGGCGACCTTCATTATATATATATATATATATATATATATATATATATATATATATATATAACCATATATGAATACATAATTCATCAGATTCACCAGATAATGTGATGTGAATAGATACAAACAAGGGGTGCAAATGTTTGTTTTTTTTTTCTTTATAAATCTTGCCAGAAAGGTTCACAGGGCATCTGGTTGAGCCTAAAGGTGTGCATCAGGTCTGAAAGAAAACTCACAGGAGGGTTTTACTTTCATACAGGTGTGAGTGAGTGGTTAGATACGAAGCTTGCAGGACAAATAAAGACCATGTAGCATAACATGAATGTGCGTCGAAGTCACAGCATCCCAGTAAATTCAATATCCCAAGCCGTGCCCACTCTGAGTTTACAGATATTTGGAGCACTAAACAAATTCACACCACAGGAACACTTAAAAAGAAATTCATTTCAAATAAAATGGAAAGTGTAGCAACTCTTTTCTAAAAAGGCCATATGGATAATGACTTATAAATACTTCCATAACACTTTATAATGTATTCATAAGGCATTATACACATTGCTATAACTATTTACAAAATGGCCTTATAGTTGTTGGGTTTTTTTTTTTTTTTTTAGCATTGTTTATAATGCATTTATAAATGGTTAAAATAACAGTGCTTATAATTATTATAATCATTATATCTTCTCATAATGCACTCTGCAAAATGGGGCTTGGTTCTATAATAAAATCCATATTATATTATAAGAAAGGCTATTTATTATCCATTCTGTTAATTAGTTTGTGCTTTATAACCATCACTATCAACTGAAATGCATTTTCATAAATAATAATGTATAATAGCTTATGAATGCATTATAATCTGTTACAGTATGAAAGTCATTATGCATATGACCTTCAAAGAAAGTGCTACAAAAAGTTCTCATTAAAAATTATACTTCATATACAAATGCATCACTTCTCTCAGGCACAGTCATGCAGTTTTATCAGAAAATTAACTCTTTTTTCTTTCTTTCTCTTTCCCTAACCATTGTGGACAATTGTGGACTTCTGTTTTTTTCATGTAAAATGAGATGACTTGTTTTTTTTTTTTTTTTTTTTTTTTTTTATCTGAAAAGTAGTCTCTTACTTTTTAATATTTCTCTGTCACATTTTATTTCCTTTTTGGAAAATATTTCCAAAATTTGTGACATGGTGGCCTCAAAGTTCCAGGGTTCCTGGTTCAATCCTGAGCTCGGGTTACTGTCTGTGTGGAGTTTCACGTGTTCTCCTTGTATCCAGGTGGGTTTTCTCCATGTTCTCCGGTTTTCTCCCACCTCCCAAAAACATGCCAGTAGGTGGATTGGCTTTGCAAAATAGCTCTTAATTGTGAATGAGTTTGTGCATGTACATTTCTGCCAGCATTTGCAGGATCCCCCATGACCATGACCAGGATAAAGCAGTTATTGAAGATGAAGTGTGTGTGTGTGTGTGTGCGCGTGTGTGCGTGTGTGTGTGTGTGTGTGTGGTTAATGGCTGTAGTCTGGGATTTTGTATGCCCAATTCAATTTTGTAATTGAATCAGAGATGTTGCCACAGCACTAGCAAGTGCTGGGCCACCATGTTGAAGAGAAAAAAACAAAACTTTAAACTTTTTTTTTTTTTGTCATTGTTGCTTTCATTTGCATTTTGAATCTTTGAATGAATCTAGAATAAATGAAAGTTCCACTTTTTTAAAATTTTTTAATTAAATTATGAAAAAAAAAACAACGAACTTTTCCACAATATTCAAATTTTTTGAGATGCACCTGTAATCCCCAGAAGTCTAAGAGTTACACCTTTTATTTTATGATCAAGTGGACAATTTAGAAAATTGCCATACATTTTTAGTTTTAATCCTTTAAGTGTTAATATCTCAATATTTACACCAGGAAATAGTGTAATAAAATAAATGTAATCATTGCCTCACAAAGTTTGGCTTCATTTTCAACTCCATCACTCACTGACATGCTTTATCCTCATCTGATATATGTTCCTGCATGAAAAACCCAGTTACATTGTATATGTGACAGCTGGCTATTTTATCCTGGGTAATGTTGCAGCGGTGTGCTCAGATCTGCTGCTGCAGCTATATTCCTTCCATTAATCTGTCTCTCAGTTGCTTGGGAATGCTGAGTGAACAGAGCTCTGATATTTAGTAGCCTTTCTCCTGTCAGCACCTCCCAGAAATAGTCTGTTTGCTTATGTAAAGGCATCTGTATGTCCACTTGGGGCTCGCAAAATGGGTGCAGGAATCAGACTGGCCGGCTCAGAGAGTCTCTAGTGGAGCATGCCAGCAGGGGAATCAGATATGCTGAGAGGAGCCTAAACAGTTTTGAATGTCATGCATTCCTCTGCCTCAAAGCCGTGGTTTATGAGCGTGGTGCAGTAGGTGTGATGAAAGACTCTAGAGCCCTTTTTCGTTCCCAGCATGCAGTTAAATCTGATGTTTTGACTGCTAGATTAAGATAATGGAACATTTAGAGTGATATGTGTTTGTAGTTTTTGTTGTTTGTTTGTTTTTTACCTGCTGATGTTCTTATGATATTAAATTAAATATGCTAAGAATAGACTAGTGATAGTGACAAAAAATAAGCAAACAATATTAATAATAATAAAAAAAGGCATAGAGCAAAAAAGTGCCAGTGTTTTGTAACAGTTTTTCCACACAGGAAAGTCTTTACCACAGAGAGCATTGTGGTTTCTCAGTAATATTATGAACTACGTTTTGTTAATTTGTAACTGCTCTCTAGGGTGCCCATATAATGATAATGATAATGAGTCTTTATTGGTCACATATACAGTAGAGCACAGTGAAATTGTTTTCTTCGCATACCCCATACTGTCAGAAAGCTGGGGTCAGAGCGCAGGGTCAGCCATGATATAGCGCCCCTGGAGCAGAGAGGGTTAAGGGCCTTGCTCAAGGGCCCAGAGCCTTAACCGCTAAGCCACCACTGCCATATAGTGGATAAAACATAGCAAAAAGTGCCCTAATGGCTGCCCTTAAAATGGAAAAAAAAAGAAGTGATGAATTTCACTCTAGGGTCTCAGTATGTACTAGAAAACATGAAGGGCCATCTAGTCTGCCCTTCCAGTGGAGAATACATGATGCCATGCCCCATAGGGTTCTGCTTTTTAGGAAACATACTGTGTAAGTGTCCCTATAACCTATAACTTTCACTACATGCGAGAACGTCAGATGAAGTGCCTTCTAGGGTGCTACTATGTGTGAGAAAACATAATGACGTGCCCTCTAGGGTGCCTTTTCAGTGGAGAATACATGATGCCGTGCCCCAGAGGGTTCTCCTTTGCATGAGGAAACATTTAAGTGCCTCTATAATCTTCGCTACATGTGAAAAAAATCAAACAAAGTGCCTTCTAGTGTGCTGCTATGTGTGGGAAAACATTACGAAGTGCCCTCTAGGGTGCCTTTTCAGTGGATAATATATGATCCAGTGCTCTATAGGATTAACCAATGTGCAAGGAAAAGTGGTGAAGTGCCATAATGAGTGGGGAAAATGAGCTGCAATGCCATAATGTCTGTCCTTCAAATAGAAAAAAAAGCCATGTCACTATGTGCAAGAAAACATTATAAAGTGCCTTCTAGGGTGCGTTTCCAGAGAAGAATATGCAATACCTTGCCCTATAAGATTCCCCTACATGTGAGGAAACATGAAGTGTCCTGATGGGTGCCCTTCCAGTGGAGAATGCATGATGAAGTGCCCTAATGGCTGTCCTTAAAATGGAAAAAAGTGATAAAATGCATGCTAAGGTGCCACTATGTGGGAGAAAACATGTAGTGCGCCTTCCTGTGGAGAATACGTGATACTGTGCCCCATACGATTCCCCTTTTGCATGAGGAAACATTTTAAGTGTCCCTATAACTTTCACTACATACCAGATCATCAGATGAAGTGCCTTCTATGGTGCTGCTACGTGTTATAAAACATTATGAAGTGCCCTCTAGGGTGCCCTTGCAACAGACAATACATCATTGCATGCCTCATAGGGTTCCCCTTTGCACAAGGAAACATTAAAGTGTCCCTACAACCTTTACCACGTGAAAAAATCCGACAAAGTGCCTTCTAGGGTGCTACTATGTGTGAGAGAACATTATGAAGTGCCTTCTAGGGTACATTTTCAGTGGAGAATATGTGATGCCTTTATTTGTAGGGTTCCCCTACATGTGACAAAACATGAAGTGCCCTGATAGGTGCCCTTCCAGTGGAGAAAACATGATGAAGTGCCCTAATGGCTGTCTGTAAATGAAAACCAAAAAGTGATAAAATGCATGCTAAGGTGCCGCTATGTGGGACAAAACATGTCATGCCGTCTAGAGTGACTTCCTGTGGAGAAAACGTGATGCCATGCCCTATAGGTCCTCCCTAGGTGTGAGGGGAGCACCCCTGAACCCCACCCAGTGATTATTTTCCCAAAACAGCACACAGCTGAGTGTTTTATTCCTTATTTCTTCCTTATTTCTCAGTGTGTGAAATATGTATCAAAAATGCTTGATCTTGAACTTCTACAGGTTTTACAATGGAACACATCCAGAAATCTGAAAATTGAAAATTCAAAGCAAAATCCACATTTCTGTCTGTAGAACCTGGCCTTACTTCTGGAACATTCTGAAAGCACAGTGTTTAAAAAAGGGCACTGTGATATTGTCGGTGTTGTTTACATTAATGTAGCCTAACATCTCACTCTGCTGAGGATCCTTTCTCCAACTCCTTATTCATTTATGTATCAGTCGCATGAGCAGACAGAAGCTCGCTCTATTACTTCATGCACACTATTTTGAGTGACCCTGCATTATTCATCATAGGAAAGACTTTGCTTTGTTGAGCTGTGGGCCTCATGTTGCAGCACCGGTCCTGCCAAACCTTTTCGCGCGTTGTCTTTGTGACCTGAAGACGTGGCGGCCATCATTGTTCAGCGCGCAGCAGGTGGCCTGCGTCCATGCGCTTTGTGTCTCGTGAACTTGAGCTCCTCCAGTATGTTAGCTACAGTCTCAGGGGATGGGTGTTTTTGAAAGCTGGGATCTGCTCGCGTCGTCAGCTCGACTGTTTTCATAACGGCTGAATCAGTCAGGAGGTCACACCACTATTTTATGATTGGGTGAATGTTAGTTATTGTGAGAGGTGGAAAAGTACAGAAAAATGATGTTGAGTTAAAAGTAAAACGTGTTTATTGCTCGAAACAATAAAGAATACAGAATCCTTTCTACTGTAGATAACAAAGAAGAATGTCTCCATATCGAAAAGTTTAATTTTTTTTTTTTTCACTTTTGTGGAAGGAGTCTCCAGTGTAACAGCTTTCCATCTTCTTCAGGACATTACTTTATGCTTTGTGGGTTCTTGGTAACATGACAAGGTGATTTGCTTTGTGTTATTAACGTCAAGAAAAAAAAACATATACAGGCCAGTGAGGGTACAACTTATCGCTGCTTTAATGTAAGTGATAACTAACTTCCTACAGTAGATGTTCCAGTGCATCAACTGTTCAGTAGTATTCCATAAAAAAATAAAATAAAATACATTTGTTTAATATTATCAGACAAATGTATACAGTTATTATTTTTTAATCAACAATAAATATTGAACATTGAACAAATGAACATTATGAAAAGGTGAATTTTTTTTTGTAAAGATCTTGTCAGGGTTTTTTTTTTTTCAAAACCTTTAAAGAAAAAAGAAGAAGAACTATCACAATATCTCAGAAAAGCGCAGCGTGACATAATTTAGCATGATATCGATATTATATGGTTATAATCGCCCAGCCCTACTTGGAAGGCTTAAATATAAATGCATGTAAAATACATGTTTTTTTTTTTTTATTGGATTATTTTAGCTATTTTAGATTTGCACTGTAATTACACTCAGGCGAAGGGAGCTTGGCGGATTAGTGGTTAGCAGGTTTGCCTTGTACCTCCAGGGTTGGGGGTTTGAATCCCGCCTCTGCCCCGTGTGCACAGAGTTTGCATGTTCTCCCCGTGATTCAGGGGTTTCCTCCGGGTACTCCGGTTTTCTCTACAGTGCAAAGACATGCCTTGTAGGCTGATTGGCACCGCAAAATTATCTGTAGTGTATGAATAGGTGTATGATTTTGCCCTGCAAAGGGAACAGGGTGTCCTCCAACAAACAAACAAAAACAAAAAAAAGCCTAACGAGCAAAAAACAAATGAAAACAACAACAAACAAACAAACAAAACAACTAAACAATTTTTTTCCGTCCCTCTCAGTACAGATTTATATTACAAACTATATAAATAAAAACAAAACAGGCATGCTATCTAAATATGTACAATAATATTTGTCTCTCTATTCGAGACAGATTTATTTTTTCCATGAACCTCCTATAATAATGGCTATTTTAATTAAAATCACCATTAGCTTCTAGCTGACAGTATTTCTAGGCATAATAACTTTGATATCAGTGGGTTGTGATTTCCACCATGACTGCATAGTTAATGGTTTACTACAAGATAAACAAACAAACAAACAAATTCAATTGACCTGGCTATGGCTACCCCTTGGGGTCCCTAGGCCCCACTTTGAGAACCATGGTTCTAGAGTATCTGAACAGTCCTTATTAAATAATGCTGCAACACACTCACATGAGTCTCTCAACCAATCAGACAGCAAGAAAACAATATGTCTTCTTTGAGTTCACTATTAAAGTCTATTTAATATCAGACATACTTTCTGTCTCTGAACTGGCAATTAAGGATAAAATCTCCTGCAAAAGCACCATCAAAGGTAACTGGAGTGAAAATTCTGAGAGTAAGTGAGATGGATGCGGCTTGTTGTGTTTGTGACTTGAAAAGGCTGTCTCTGATAACTACTATTACTGTGAGTTAATGTGTTATAGAAGCCCTACAGCTGCCACAGGGCTTTAGATACGGCGTTGTGAAGGATGGAAGCTTAAAAATGCTCCACAGCAAACAGAAGAAAGCTCAGATTCTTTGGTGCCATGAGTTAATTTCCCCAATCCCAGGGAGGAAAAAGTGCACAGAAATCTCCAGAAATCCGTTTATCGATAGATTTTAGGATGTGTCTGTAGGACGCGTGTGTGATTCTGACAACAGCTTTTAAAATGCAACATCTGTTCATTAAACAGGTTTATTTTTGGATGGTGGGAAGTAGGACAAGTCGTATAATTATAGGATTTTTCCTGGGATGTAACCTACATACAATTATTTGTGTATTACAGACTGGTTCTTAAGCTAGCAGTCAGAAAGTGTGCCAATAATTCAGAATTCTTTCCTTTCAGTTACACATTTGTTATACATTTGAGAAGATTTTCTTCCACAGTGCTATCATTTGAAGTAATGTATGCGGTATTGCTGAAACTCTTACTGATTAACACACAGTCTGTAATGTTTCCAATGCATTCTAGCTTCATAAGAGATTATACATGCAGCTAGAACATGCTATAGCATACGTAATAGCACAGAAACCTGTATAAAAGTTCACAATTTATATAGACATTACTTTTTGACTTAATATCAGATCACATTATATTATGCGTTATGATATCTGCTCATAAGAACACTGTAGACAGTGAAGAAAATGTTATAACGCACCATAGTGACAGCTTACATTTATGAAACAAAGTCTGTTTAAACTCTCGAGACCAGCCCCATCTCCCACCAACAACCATGCTACGGGTAAAGTCCCAGAGAGCACACTTTTCTTCAGGACAAAGGAGTTTATGCTTTGCGGTTTTGCTGCAGTGTGAGAAGCTGCGTTGTTTTTATTGTATTAAAAGTTTAAGTTGGTGAGGAAACTACTGTTTACAGTTTACAGTAATAATAATTGGTTAAAATGGACAGAATGTCATTATTCATTAATAACCACAGGTATGATTCATTTTTCTATAACATGCCAATAACTAGTTGTGTTCCATCCATCCATCCATCTTCTACCGCTTACTCCTTCTTCAGGGTCACGGGGGATCCTGGAGCCTATCCCAGGGAGCATCGGGCACAAGGCGGGGTACACCCTGGACAGGGTGCCAGTCCATCACAGGGCACACTCACACACCCATTCATACACTACGGACACTTTAGACACGCCAATCAGCCTACTATGCATGTCTTTGGACTGGGGGAGGAAACCGGAGGAAAGGGACGGGGAGAAGGGACCCGCAGCACGGTGGTCCCCATCAAGAATCGAACCCCGGACCCTGGAGGTGTGAGGCTAACCACTAAGCCACCGTGCGCCCCTAGTTGTGTTCTATTCCTCACTTAAATGTTTTCAGTGTGTATTGTTATATATGCAGAGTCATTTCATAATATATAAAGTTCCTGCTGCATGTACTGTAGTGTACTGTACTGTAGAATATGCTTTTCAAGTGTTTCTTGCCAATATTAGCTACTTATTACTTCACATGACAACAACAAACAGAATAATGACTATTACTAATTACTTATAGGCTTTTACAAATCACCGCCTAATTCATTTTTCCATTGTAAAATGATTATTATTTATGCAACGCCAATAAGATCGCAAATCATTTCAGTCTAGAATACATTATAACGACATTCTGTTTTTGTTCTTGCAACACAACATTAAAAGATTATTGCGGTTTCTAACTGTAGCTTGGTTTAAAGCTGACAGTCTTGTGTAAAAAAAAAAAATTGCAAAGTCTAAATCTAGCACATAGAGTGACTCCCTACAGAATAAAGTGTGCAGTTTTGGGAGAGTGCAGGTTAAATCAATTTCGACATTCTGATGAGGTCATGAATTTTAGAGCATATGAAACTGTCAAGCAGAAAGAAAAAAAAAGGGAGAAAGAGCGAGATAGACAAAAGAGCAAAAGAGATTGTGTTTAATGGTACTTATGGCTGTAGGGAGCAGAAACCTGAGAGAAGGAACTGAGCGAGAGTCGTCATTTTCCCTCCATATCTATCAGAATGATGAAAAGTGCTATCTGCATTGCAGCATATCAAGAGTTCATTTTCACCAGTGCTGTGCTGTTTCACGCTAAAGAACGTGCTAAAATGGCCCATCCCAGTGAAATGGAACAGATGAAAGACTTCAAGATGAAACAACATGGCTAAAGTTAAATTATGTGTCTGCTGAATAATTTATGGATCGTGTCTATGTGTGTGTGAGAAACAGGAAAAGAGAGCGCTCAAACTCCACTTGAATACATGTTTACACCCAAATCTCTGATTTGATTTTATCCCATGTGATACTTTTAGATATACTTTTAGATCATTACTACTAATCTGCAACATCTCTCTACTGCTGTGTGTGTGTGTGTGTGTGTGTGTGTGTGTGTATGTGTGTGTTCATAAATCAGCTGATTAAAGTAAAGGAAAAGAGTGAAGACAGATTTGTACAGTGCAGAATCAATAAAGAATTGGATAAACAAATAAGATTAATGCAAAGATGAATAAAAAGCAAATAAATTAAAAATTACTGTACCAGCAGTGGCCTATGTCCATGGATTTTGTTGGAGCAGGATGATATAGCCTCAAACAATATCAAGTCAAGAGGCTATCACACATGATTAATGTTATAGGATATTATCTAGTGATTTTTAGAGTAACCCTGTAATTTTGTTTGGAATCAACATCATTCAGTTATCCAGTCTAGCAGCTCGCTTTGAGACGTTTTAAACATACCTTGGTTTAACTGTGTTCAAAGTCATATCAAGCAAAAATTCCATCCCAACTACATCTCAAAAACCACACCGAAGACCTGAAACTTGCTAAAATATTGACACAGGGAGACACATTTTAATTACAATTCCCACGTATTTCTGATGTACAGACATCATCCACTCCATCATCCACCTTTCTCTCTCCTGATCTTTGCAATACAGTAGATCTTACAATAGAAATGGTTCTGCACATCATAGACCCACTGTTTGTACTTACCCTTTGCTTTTCTGTGAACGTTTATTAGATTATTATTTGCTACAAACAAGAAACTGGCAACTAAGGAACATTTTTTAAAATAACCCAATCTGGCAACCTGTCAACTGTCATTATCAGTCTTGTCACCCAAGCGTGGGGAGGAAAGTATCCTCGCTCCATTTGGTCCACAATTAGCACGTGATACACTTCATATTTTTGACCAGTAGATGCAATAAATTCACTCAAAAGAGTTCATTGGTATTTTAAGGGAATATGAAATGTATGGAGTTGTTAACTTTGGCTTTATGAAGATCACAATTTGTTATACAGCTGATATAAATAGTGGGGCTCTGCGTCACCTGCCCCTATGGACGAGACAGCGCTGTACTGTAGATCTATGTTCTGTAAGGAAACATTTATGGAAGGAGTGTCAGTACCAGTGTCAGTGCTTTATAAGTCAGTATGTTCCATCCATCCATCCATTTTCTCTACCGCTTATCCTTTTCAGGATCACGGGGAAACCTGGAGCCTATCCCAGGGAGCAGCGGGCACAAGGTGGGGTACACCCCGGACAGGGTGCCAATCCATCACAGGGCACAATCACATACACACACACACCCATTCATACACTACAGACACTTTAGACACGCCAATCAGCCTACCATGCATGTCTTTGGACTGGGGGAGGAAACCAGAGTACCCGGAGGAAACCCCAGCAGCACGGGGAGAACATGCAAACTCCGTACACACAGGGCCCCGGTGGGAATCGAACCCCCGACCCTGGAGAGGTGAGGTGAACATGCTAAACACTAAGCCACCGTGTGCCCATTCTGGTAAATATTAAGCAAAAGTCACATTGAACTCTTCTTTTCTGGGGGAAAAAAAACATCACACACTATGCTTCCCCCCAAGTTCAAATGTATTTCGCTCCACCTGTTAGGATGGGAAAAAAAAAAACTTAACTTTGTAGAGATGACATCAATAAAGTGCGTGTTGGAGTAGAATTACAATGTACACTGTAAAAGCAGTTTTAAATATAATATTAAAGTTTGAGCAAAACAGTGCTCTGTCTACATGTGGAAGCTTCCAAAGTAATTTCTGTACTCTGTAGTAATACAATATTTCAATGCGATGTTCAAAAGACCATATTCATATCATCTGTTTTGGAAAATATATGTTCAACATAGTTTTTTTGTTTTTTTTTTTTTCCATAATGAGGCTGACTTGTGCTTTGTGGATATACTGTTCTTCATGCGTTATACAGCGAGAGTTGTTGAGCTTTAATGTGCATGTACGACTTTACAGCTAAGTTTCACACAGGCATCTGTGTGCAGCAGCTGTTCCACTGTAATTGCCGCAAGACTTAATAAACGATGGCCACGGCAGGAGCGCATTATAGATGCGATTTAAATGAGCAAAATGAGCAGGCTCTCTGCGAGGGAGTATAGACTCCTCATAATGTGCTGCTTGTACTTTATACCGTAGCACATTAAAACTACAACTGTCTTCTGGCAACAGATCACATTCTGGTTCATTCAGGTCACTATCAATTTGATCATTAATGTTTCTCGTTATAGGTTAAAAAGTATGTGTCATATCACATGACATTTCATGCTTTATTTACATTATATTGCCATAGTACAGCAGCAGATCCGATCCATCACATCCATCCGCTCATTAATAAAACCGCTCCAGGAAATTCTCTGAACATGTAGCTTTTCCAAAGAGTTTTTTCTTTATTTCTCTCTTTTTTTTTTTGCATCTGAATGACTTTGTTTCTGCTACTGAGACACAGATGTTAAATAGGTTTCAGTCAATCAGCTAATTAATGATGTACATCAACATAAGCACCAAAACACAGCAGTTCACCAGAAAAAAAAGAGAAAAAAATGCACATTGCCCCACCCCGTATTGTACTTCAATACTGTTTTAACACTCTCGTGAGTATGAAAAGTACATTGTACCCTATATACATAATAAAATGGCCACTTGCAGCACAAGAACAGAAATGTGTAGCGTAAAGCTTTTCTTTTTTAATCGGTATACACTTGCCTTTCTTAACAAGCACAATAGAGTTAAGGTGATTTCGGTGGGAATTCATACTATGTAGAGATTCATACTAGCCTACTAACCAGCAAGCATGCTAACCATCATCTTGCTAGTTAACTATCCAGCTTGCCAACTAGCCTACTAGCAGAATCAAACAGCAGGATTAAATATGCTTATGTGAAGTGGACCTGAACTCCAGTGTTATAATTTAAAGGAATGGAAGGAAGGAAGAAAAGAAAGGAAGGAAGGAAGGAAGGAAGGAAGGAAGGAAGAAAGGGAAGGAAGGAAGGGAAGAAAATAAAGGAAAGGAAATGAAGGAAGGAAGTAAAGGAAGGAAGGAAGGAAAGGGAAGAAAAGAAAGGAAGGAAGGAAGGAAGGGAAGAAAAGAAAGGAAAGGAAATGAAGGAAGGAAGTAAAGGAAGAAAGGAAGGAAGGAAGGAAGGAAGAAAGGAAGGAAGGAAGGGAAGAAAAGAAAGGAAAGGAAATGAAGGAAGGAAGTAAAGGAAGGAAGGAAGGAAGGAAAGGGAAGAAAAGAAAGGAAGGAAGGAAGGAAGGAAGGAAGGGAAGAAAAGAAAGGAAAGGAAATGAAGGAAGGAAGTAAAGGAAGGAAGGAAGGAAGGAAAGGTAAGAAAAGAAAGGAAGGAAGGAAGGGAAGAAAAGAAAGGAAGGAAGGGAAGGGAAGAAAAGAAAGGAAGGAAGGGAAGGGAAGAAAAGAAAGGAAAGGAAATGAAGGAAGGAAGGAAAGAAAGGAAGGAAGGAAGGAAGGAAAGGTAAGAAAGAAAGAGAAGGAAGGAAGGGAAGAAAAGAAAGGAAACGAAGGACGGAATAAAAGGAAGGAAAGGAAAGGAAGGATGGAAGAAGAGAAGGAAATGAAGCAAGGAAGAAAGGGAAGGGGAAGGAGGGAAGAGAAGGAAAGGAAAGAAAGAAAGAAAGAAAGAAAGGGGTGTGCCCCCACTTTATGTCCTTTGTTCCAGGGATAAACTCCAGATGATCCAGGATAAAGCTCTTACTGAAGATGAACAATGAAAAACAAGCACATTCATTACACATCATAATGCACCTTATAAGGCATTTGCATAATGATTAATTAAGTATTACAGTTTATAACAGGTTATATAATGCATTTTTATAACACATTATAACAATCAGCCCCATATTATATTGTGTTCAGGCAGACACATGAACAAGGCATTATACACTATTCATGAATGGAGTATATTCATACTGGAGGTAGTGCTTATAGCATTTTATATTGCCCTAATATCTTCTCATAATGCACCGTGCAATGAGCTTAATGATATACTGTAACATGCTATGAACACTACTTATAATACATCATGTTCAAGATAGATAGAGCACAAAGTAGCTATAAAGTGTTGTGCATTATCAAAAGTAAGTATAGCATATAGTCTATAGTGTATAATGCCTTCTGATTGCATTATAACAAGATATGAACATGCACATAGTTCATTATACTGTATATATGACCTCATAGAATAAGATTTCCAAGGTTTTACTGTATAATGTTTGACAAATAATTTAAGACAGACAAGTTATACTGAAAGTCTGGTCATCCCCTGGTAGTTGGTTAAAAATTATACAACAGAAAGATAAATGTTCAAATATTCCAAGAATTCAGTGTGAATGTACTGTATGTACTGTATACATAAAACCCCCATTTTCCCACTGTTCTGAAAAGGAAACTGTATGGTATTGCCATGCCTTTTGGCGAGGTTTTGCCGCTGAACGCTACAATAATGTTAACTCGATCCCATGAGCTTATAAAAGCTCATCTTACAAACTTCACTTGAGGAATAGTACTGAAACTGACCTTGAGATGGATATGGACGTTCCCCAAAGGGAAACAACAAGGACGAGTTGACGAGGGGATGTTAGAAAACAATATTTGGATGCATGATTTGTTTCTGCATTTTCATTCAGATTCCATATAAATTATGGTATTTCATATAAAAAATTCCTGAAACAATTAATTAATATACGTAAAGAAAGGCGTGTGTCCCGGAGTGTTTATTCTTCAGATTTCTTTTTTATATTTAATAAGGTTGTTGTTGTTGTTGTTTAGTAATAATGGTATCATTCTTTTTATTATTGCTTTTATTGTTTGTAATAATAATAATAATAATAATAATAATAATAATAGATGATTATTATTATTATTATCGTCGTTGTTTCTGTTGTTCTTATTTTTGCAGTAGTAATTAATAACAGCAACAACAACAACAACGCAACAACTGCTGCTGTTATTGTTATTGATCTTATTGTTGATTTCATTTATTTATTTATTTATTCGTTCATTTATTTATTTATTTATTATATAAGGGTGCAAGAAATATTTTTAAATGTACAAAGAGTCGGTGCGAGAACATTCTCAGGAAGGCCCTGAACACTCTTCGGCGAATTGAAATTAATTGCGTCTTCATTAGTATTCGTCCCGTAGCAGTCAGTGGAATCTGAAAGTAGGACACCGCTTTTAATTAACCTATGCAAATGATGTTACACGCACACAATTTGTATTAGTTTGAATAACATTGCATGTTCTTCTCGATAAGGATTACTTGTTTTTTTTTTGTTTTTTTTTTTTTAAATGTTGATCTCATTGCTGCTGTATCCTCTTTTGAGCCATTTCCTTTAGAGCACCCTGACACTGACATTGTAAAATGTTCCCTGCTTTGGAGCTGAAGTAGAAAGCCAGAGCCCACTTTTAGCACTGAGCTGAATTTAATTGGAACAGCTTTGGCAGGTTGGAGAGAGAGAGCGAGAGAGCGAGAAAGAAAAGAACAAGAAAATATTTGTTCTCTGGCATGAATGAGGACAGTGAGTTTGGCACTGAGACAATGTAAAGTGCACAAATTACTAAACAAGCACAATTCTTAAGACGTCGCTGTAATGTACGTTGTTATAATAGGCATTTTCTGTAGTGCTTATTTTAGTATTGTGTATGAACATACTGAGAAAGGAAACGGTAACCTGAGACTCCTCAAATTCTCTCCATATGTTACTTTCAATTCTTTTCCAAGGGAGTGATAATGGCAACAATCTTTAAACACAGATGTCTCAATGATACCATTTTTCCCCCTCAGACTGAGTACAAGTAAATGCTTTTGGTACTCACTTATACTGAATTGATTATTAGTATTAATCAGTCAGGGAAGTTACGGAATATTTTATTTAACTCCGTTTCATTCCGCCAGTTTAAAAAGTTCATGCGCACACACAGCTTGTTGGATTTAAATCGGGCTACATTAGTGCACCTACCTTGGATCAAGTAGAGTTGCGTTGGAGATCAACGGCCTTTGTTCCTTAAAATTTCCTTAAGAATCTTCTGTAGAGCTCTATGTAAAGTGCTTTATTTTTATTGCATCAGAATACCTCGTCACAAAACCAGTAGCAGCTGATTGTCAAGAACAACATACTGGGTAAGAATTGCTATTTTTACTCACCTTGAGTTGTGTGCAGATGTATTTCATGTTAGCAATGAACTAATGATTCATTTTCCAGTCATAGATCTTCAATACTGCTTATCCTACACAGGGTCATGGGGAGCTTGTAGCCTATCCCAGGGAACTTGGGGCACAAGGTGGGGGGACACCCTGGACAGGGTGCCAACACATCACAGGGCACAATCGCACACACATTCACACACTACAGACTATTTGGAAATGCCAATCAGCCTACAATGCGTGTCTTTGAACTGGGCGAGGAAACCGGAGTACCCGGAGGAAACCTCCAAAGCACGGGGAGGACATGCAAACTCCGGACACAGGGTGGAGGCGGGATTTGAACCGCCAACCCTGTTGGTGCAACTCAAACGTGCTAACCATTAAGCCACTGTGCCCACCATGATTAGTTTTACGTTTACCAATGATGTTTTATCAGTTTTACCATAAACACAGTTTGCAGTCTGCTGTCCTTTGATTGCGATCGTTAATTAATTAATCGCTGTCATTTTGTGTCGTATTTTCATTAATTAGACAATGTACACTAGGATTTTGTCACATGGTATCACCTGGTATCGGATGTAGGTATCAAAGCATTTTTATATGTTTGAGTACGAGTACATCGGGAGGATATTGGACTGATACACAGTAACAGTACTCGTATAGATGAATCCCGACTTGCACCTCAAACATTAACCATGCATTTAAAAAGGAAAAATAAGTATTAATGATTTCATATGTCATGTCCTGTCCCCTGTTTCTGGCTTCAGCCAAGCTTGCTGGTATTTTTTTGACTCTGACTGATGTGAACCAGCAGAAAATATCTTTTCCAAGTAGATAACAAGATTCTTATGTAAGTCGCTCTGAATAAAAGTGATTTAAAAGGCATGTTATTTGGCTTGGCGAGACCAACTACATTACATGGAAAGGAATGTATATAAACTCGGCAAAAAAAGAAATGTCCTCGCACATTCAACTGCTTTTATTTCCAGCAAATTTCTTAATGTGTGTAAATATTTGTATTAACATAAAATGATTCAACAACCGAGACATAAACTGAACAAGTTTCACAGACATTTGAGGAACAGAAATGGAATAACGAGTCCCTGACCAAAGGGGGGTCAATATTAAAAATAACAGTCAGTATGTGGTTTCTCCTCCAGCTGCTTTAAGTTCTACAGTGCATCTCATCCTCATGGACTGCACCAGATTGGTCAGTTCTTGCTGTGAGATGTTCCTCCACTCTCGATCATGTCCAGTAATTTTCCACGGCGAGGATGATCAGCTGTCCTTCCTGTCTCCCTGTAGCACCGTCTTAGACATCTTACATTACAGACATTGCAGTTTATTGCTCTGAACACATCTGCAGTCCTCATGCCTCTCTGCAGCAGGTCTATGGCATGTTCACGCAGGTGAGCAGGAACCCTAGACATCTTTCTTCTGGTGTTTTTCAGAGTCAGTAGAAAGGTCTTTTTAGTGTCTTAAGTTATTGTAACGTGACCGTAATTACCTACCGCATGTACACTGTTCGTGTCTTAAGGACTGGTCCACAGGTGCATGTATAATAATAGTTTATAGTTCATTGAACAAGCATAAAAAACATCGTTTAAACCCTTTCCAATAAAGATCGGTAAAGCTTATTTGGATTTTACTAAATATTTTTAAAATACAGTCTCCTGAAAAAGGGACGCTTTTTTTTTTTGCCGGAGTTTATGTATCCCCCCCTAATCTCAAAAACAACTTATAATCACCCACATTATAGGAAATTTCCACCCTGAAAGGCATAAAATATGTTTAGATTGAAATATTTCTGAAGTGTTTACTGATTCTGATACTAGTGATTCTATGATTTAGTGATTCTGAATTTTTTTATTTATTTATTTATTTTTTTTATTCCTGTGTGAAGTTAGTGGTTGTGAGCAACATGGCTTACTTTCCTAAGGCAGTTACAATACAAGGATGTTTAATAGGAGAGCAAAATTCTAACAATCTTAAACAGGCTTCACAAATATCACCGAAAAACAAAAGAGCTTCATTTTTAGTGTTCAGTGTAATGTTAATGAGCAATCCAACTTAGAAGTAGTGGAGTTATTATTGATATTGCTGTTATTGTTGTTATTGTTGCAGTTATAGTTATTGTTTTCATTGTTGTTATCATTATTATTGCTATTATTAATGTTGCCGCTGCTGTTATTGTTAATGAACAAAGCAAAAGTTCAACAATCTTAAACATAAGCAGTTTCGCTATTAGCACCTAAAACCAAAAGAACATCATTGTTATTACTCACCATTTTCCAGCAGCAGAGATCCAGCTTAGACATAGTGGAGTTGTGATGTAAACGTTGGACTCGGACTTCCAGCTAGTTAGCAATCTACGAGATGACAAGCGTGATGGAGTTGATGGTTGTCTTACCATACAAAGTTGAAGAGCGTATAATGTAGGAAACTCTTCACCAAAATAGACCAACATGTCTTGTTGTTTAAACAAAGAGGGCGGGGGGGGGGGGGGGGGGGGGGGGGATGATGTCATTATTAAATAAATTTTGGACACAACTGAAGATCAGTCATTCAGGGTGGATTTTTTGTCTTTTTTTGCGCAGGTATTACATTGCACTGGACACCATTTCCCAGACTCTAGTGACATGTCTATTTGGAACTTTGGATAAACAAGTGCTGCTTGTAAATAAAACCAAGTACAGACAGTTAGTCACTAATCTAGTGCACATCACTATGGAGAGTTCTCATCAAGTGTTGATCAGCCAGAACATTACAATCCCTGACAGATGACATGATTATCTTGTTACAATGGCACCTGTCAAGGGGTGGGATATATTAGGGAGTAAATGGAAAATGGGCAAGCGTAAGGATCTGAGCAGCTTTGCCAAGGGCTAAATTGTGATGGCTAGACGACCAGGTCAGACCAAACTGCAAAACATTGTTCAGGAACGGTTTGAGGAACATGACGAAGAGTGCAAGGAGTTGACTTGTTCACCGAGTTCTCTAAATCTCAATCTGATCAAGCATCTGTGGGATGTCTTCTGGACAAACAAGTCTGACCCATGGACACCCCACCTCACAACTTACAGGACTTAAAGGATCTGCTGCTAGCGTCTTGGTGCTAGATACCACAGCACACCTTCAGAGGTCTTGTGGAGTCCATGCCTCGATGGCTCAGAGCTGTTTTGGCAACACAAGGGGGACCTACATAATATTCAGCAGGTGGTTATAATGTTATGGCTGATCAGTATATAACCTCATTCAGGTCCATATATACATAAAGTCCTCTCTTTTTATAGGCAATGGATTCAAACTGAGAGAAAAATCACTTACTCAGTAACTTTCTTTCACACTCAGTATTGATCTCAGTTATAGGCTGCCACATACAATAGAATGTAAGGATGAAGGAGTTGTACAACAGCCATGTTTTAGTGCACTTGTATTTAGTTTACGTGCCCTACAGGTAAATGTTCATACTGTAAGAGCAATGAACAGTCTGTTTTAGGGTAACATTTTTTGGTTTGAAGAGATAATAGTTTTTTTTTTTTTTTTTTTTTTTTTTTTAAAGAGATACAAATACAGATGAACAGGAGTCCCACTAGGCTTTTTATTTATTTATTTATTTATTTTATTTTATTTTTTTCAACAGAAACCTTGATTCACAGGGCAGTGGGTTGAGACTATAGGTGAGCATTGGGACTGGGATCCCAATGATTAAATAAATAAATAAATAAATAAATAAATAAATAAATAAATAATAAGCAGCTTCATGTGCAGGAGGTTTTTACATTCATAGGTGCTTATAGGCCATGCCCACTTCAGGTTTCCAATCTGAATACAGATATGAATATTTAGAACTAAACAGACACATAATGGCATTGCGTTTCTCTCATAGTTTGTTATTACGGTTTCATTTTATCACATTAATACGTTTCAGTTTTCTAACCACATAACCCATAAGGACAAAAACTTCATTAAAACTGCTTGTAATATGCACAATTTATGACTGATTTGAGCATTTCTGTCTGGCTAAAATCTCAAACTGCAGATGAGAAACAGTCCTTATTGCTTTATTTGCTCCACAGAAATAGCAATCGTTATTACAACTGGCTGATTTCAGGAGAAATAAAATAAATAAAATTTTCCACTATGGCTACAAACCACTGAGATTTGCATTAAGAGGCGTTCAATGGTTTCCTTTTCCATCAAATATCTCAGCAGTTTGATATCAATATCAATAGAAGGAGAGCGAGCGAAACTAAATGCGTAGCTTAAGCTGTCTTCATTCCTGCAGGCAAAACTTTGGCTTCAATTCCATTTCTGTTTTTTTTTTTTTTTTCCCCCCCTGCCAAAGGAAATTGCATCAAAATGATCTGGATTAAAAATACTAAACAAAACACAACAGGTATTTCAATCAGAGCAGCTCTCAGCAGGTTTTTTGTAGATTACTTGTTGCATTTTGAAATCTTTTTACTCATATCATTTAAAGGAGAAGCTTTATATATATGTACAGTATTTACTCAGAGTACACTGAGGGAACCAATGGACTGGGCATTTCTAATTTAATAAATAATGACAACAGAATAGTAATATTAAAGTGTGCAGACATATGATTGGATTTTCTCTGCATCCCTTCCTATTTTTTTTTTCTTTATACCCCTGGGGCACATAATTCTGAGAGAGAAGAATTGAATGGCTTTCTCCTTTTTCCCTTCTCCCTTTGAAATCATGTTTTGATGTTATATTAATTCCATGCATGTTACCATGCAATCATTGAAAACATAATTGCAAATTAATACATCAGACATTTCCCCCCTTTTTATTATTTTTTTTAATTTCGAGGTCCACGCTGGTGGACTCTCCTATTCAGTTCACCCCACAGGTTTTCTATGGGGTTCAGGTCAGGCGACTGGGATGGTCATGGCAGGACCTTGATTTTGTGGTCAGTAAACCATTTTTGTGTTGATTCTGATGTATGTTTTGGATCATTGTCCTGCTGGAAGATCCAACCACGGCCCATTTGAAGCTTTCTGGCAGAGGCAGTCAGGTTTTCATTTAATATCTATTGATATTTGATAGAGTCCATGACGCCATGTATCCGAACAAAATGTCCAGGTCCTCTGGCAGAAAAACAGCCCCAAAACATTAAAGAGCCACCACCATATTTAACCGTGGACCTGAGGTACTTTTCCATATGGCTACCTCTCTGTGCGCCAAAACCACCTTTGGTGTTTGCCAAAAAGCTCTATTTTGGTTTCGTCTGACCATAGAACCCGATCCCATTTGAAGTTCCAGTAGTGTCTGGCAAACTGAAGACGCTCGAGTTTGTTTTTGGATGAGAGTAGAGGCTTTTTTTCTTGAAATCCTTCCAAACAATTTGTGGTGATGTAGGTGACTTCAGATTGTAGTTTTGGAGACTTTGACCCTAAGACGCAACTAAATTCTGTGATTCTCCAGCTGTGATCCTTGGAGATTTTTGGGCCACTTGAACCATCCTCTTCACAGTTCGTTGAGACAACATAGACATGCATCCAATAACAGATGCATTCAGAACATTTCTTGCCCTGATGGTGGAAATGGGCATTTTCAATGCTTGTTCTATTTTCTTATAGACACTTCCCATTTTGTGAAGCTCAACAACCTTTTGCCGCACATCACAGCTTTATTCCTTGGTCTTACCCATCGATATGAATGACTAAGGGAATTTGGCCTATGTATTACCTCATATTTATACCCCTGTGAAACAGGAAGTCATGGTTGAACAATTTCCTGTTCCTAGTCACCCAGATGTAAAAAAGAAATGTAAAATATCAATGGGAATATACTGCAAATATATTTTTCTCATATTAATTCACAGGGGGGTGCCAATAATTGTTGCACACCTACATTGAACAAAGATTTTTTTTTTTATAAACCTGTGTTGTGTTTGTAATTGTTGATATCCATGAGAGCAGAGTATTTTTGTGATTTTCTTGAACAAAAGATCAAAATTTTAATCAATAAAGACAATTTTTCACAGCCTTCTTTGCTCATATTTAACAAGGGTGCCAATATTAGTGGATGGCACCTTGAATATATATATTTAAAAAAAAAAAAAATCTGTCATAAAATTACAAGAATTTTTTTTACATGTAGCCTATAAGGATCTATAAATACATTCATAAAATTCATGAGGAATCATACACATGTACATCACAGCCATGCTGAAATTCAGTATAACCACACTATTGCTCTTGCGATATTACTTAATTACAAGATCTAAGACCTTGTAGCTAAAATGTCATCCCAATTCTATATTATTATTCATCACCATCTGGAAGCAAGAGTACATTTTTGGCTTCAGTATTAAACCCAAACAACTTCCTGGCCAATATGAAGATCTCAATTCTGATTTTGTAGTCTCCTACTGCATCGAAATCTTCAGCTTGTTTGCATAATGCGCTCTAACAACCCGTCTGAGTAATTGATGAAGTGTAGAACTGTATGTATACCAC
Organism: Ictalurus furcatus; assembly: GCF_023375685.1. NCBI lineage: Eukaryota > Metazoa > Chordata > Actinopteri > Siluriformes > Ictaluridae > Ictalurus > Ictalurus furcatus. The sequence continues at coordinate 15,717,462 of NC_071281.1, forward strand.
TAAAGCCCTTTAACACTGACCCAATTTTCTACTTTTCTCACTATTTAGCAGATGGAGGAAAGCCTTGGCTGCAATTAATTAACATAAATTAGAGACATTAATTAGAACAGAAATGTTGAAGAACTCATTAGTCTGATATGGATAACATAGCCATGAAGAGTGAGGCAATTGAACTCTTGATGATAAACAGAGTTGTGCTAACAGAGAGAGGGGAAAACATTCTCATTCTAGCTTAATTGACTGAGCAGAGGACCCACTTTAGTCAGTAAAACAATCTGTAATTACTTCATGCATTTTTCACACTCAAATTACAGTGCCGCTGATTCTGCCCGCATTTATGTCATTAGTTCAGCAAATTAATATGAATATGAATTTAGACAGCACTGGTGATAACTACTTAGGACTTCATTGCTCCGGTCCCTGTCGCAGCCAAATTATTCATACGCTATGGGTAAAGCTCTGTGCAAGAGAATGTCGTGTAATACACAATGAACAAAAGCGACGCCAGCTGAGACGTCCCTCATGTGACGCCAGAGTGACTTGCTGCATTTTTTTCTCTGCTGTTTAGGGAGTGCCTAATGTAATGTTTCAATGTATGATCACATGTTCGACAAAATCTCAACATGTGGAGTGTACACATTTTTTCCCTTAAGTATAAATGGTTACCAAACCTTAATGTCTTGGCTTTTCCATTGACAAGACATAGATATCCATATACATAATATTCCCTGACTCTTCCTCTAAATTAACACATTTTCCCAGACCTGAACAGGGAACTAGTTGTAGTAGGGTGTTTACGCTACTCATAAAATGCTACTTTGTGCTTGCAATTCATATTGTTTCAGCATTGTACATCGGTATAGAAATTATAGTCGATTATGCTAAGAATCAATGTACAGGGTGTCCCAAAAGTCTCCATAGGAGAAATAAGCACTTTTTTTTAGCAAAAATGTCTTCTAAAACCTTTTATACTTAGTTTATATTACATTTATTTATTCATTTTTTTCAGATAGCCTTTAAGAATGCGTTTTGACAAAAGACGAATGTATTGAAATCATTCTCATGGCTGGACCAGGATGGGAAGGTGTCACAAAGTTGCGATGGACTTTAGCAGGAAACATAGTAAGCACATCACACACAAATTGCTGCCAAACTTATTAACAATTTCAACAAGTGGTGTGGACGTGGAAGTCGATGTCCACTGACGAAGGCACAACCGACGTGGTGCTGGAATACATAGTCCCCTATGTATGGAGACTTTTGGGACACCCTGTAGATTATGAAAGCCAGTTCTAGTGGCATCTGTATTATTGTATCACAGATGAGGTGTTATTCCTTTTGGAATCTTCTTTTTCCTCCTGTCCATGCTCTCTTCTTTCACTTTGGTACAGGTCAATTTTCTCATCATCTGTCCACAGCAGTTCATCTCAGAATGCTATAGGCACAACCTGTAATTTAGTCTCTGTGTTCAGGAGGCTTATCAGTGCTTCCCACTGAAGCTAAGCAGGATTGAGCCTGGCCAGTATCTGGATGGGAGACCGCCTGTGGAAAAACTAAGGTTGCTGCTTGAAGTGGTATTAGGGAGGCCAGCAGGTGGTGCTCACCCTGTGGTCTGTGTGGATCCTAATACCCCAGTATCGTGATGGGGACAATATACTGTAAAAACAGTGCTGTCTTTCGGCTGAAACATTAAACCGAGGTCCTGACTCTCTGTGGTCATTAAAAATCTCAGGACACTTCTCGTAAAGAGTAGGGTTATAACCCCGGTGTCCTGGCAAAATTCCCCTATTGGCCCTAATCTGTCATGGGCCCCTAATAACCCCCACCTCTGATTTGGCTGCATCACTCTCCTCTCCTCTCCACCAATAGCTGGCATGTGGTGGGCGTTCTGGTGCACGATGGCTGCCTTCGCATCATCCAGGTGGATGCTCTATATTGGTTGTGGTTGAGGAGTTTTCACCCCATACAATATAAAGTGCTTTGAGTGCCTAGAAAAGTGCTATATAAATCTAAGGAATTAATTAAATTATTTTGCACTTGGGAAAACCTCCATGATTACACTGGTGGTCTTTTCCATGTTTCCTTAAATCCTACAGAAAATTAATTAATCACATTTGTCACGATATTGATTTAAAGGCAGATGCAATTGCAGAATATAAGTTAAACTTTTAATAAAGTAACAAGTAAAGCACAATACAAGACTTAGATGGATCAAAGACAAGCATAATGTGATACATGGGGATAGAACAACCAACGCAAGGCAACAGTGCAGTGCTGAACATGACTATACTGTATATACACACCAGTGCTAATGAGCTAAACGTGAAACGGGTGAATGAGACATGTGACATGGTGCAGTGGCTGGTGGGAAACATAGTTCCTAATCATTTTCCAATATTACATGACAGAATCCCCCCTTAATGCACGGCTCCCAAAGCTTGTAGTCTGGATCTCCAGACTAGATGTCCCTAAGCATTTCAGAGTTCCATAGTGTGTCCTCCCTCGCAAGCCTGAATAGAGGACGCTTGACATGTTCACTGAGATTCAGATGTGGGTCAATCTCTTCCACATCATAGAGAGAAGGCGTGATATCCAATCTCTTCTGCACGTCATAGATGATGTGGCTTCAACGTGTAGTGACATCGACTGTGCAGTCTGCAGGGGGAACAAAGCCCAATGCGGATCCCGAGGAAGGAGTGATATTCACCATGAAGTTAGAGGGGGGAGCGATGCTCTCCACGAGGTCAGAGAGGGGAGAAAAGTTCTCAGCGAGGCCAGAGGGGGGAGCAAAGTTCTCTGTGAGGCCCGAGGGGGGAGCAAAGATATGTATGAGGCCAGTTTAGGGCTCAAAGTTCTCTGTGAGGCCAGAGGGGGGAGCTATGAAATTAAATATCACTGTCATTTAATAATGAAAATGTAGTTGCTGAACATTATCATCTTCAGTCTCACATGTGGTGTCATGTCATTATAGGAAAACAACAAATGACAGGATGGTGTGATGTGTCCTCTCCAGATACAAAGTGGATTTACTGCGAGTCTGCAACTTGGACTTGGACTCGTGAACAACTGACTCCAGGCTTGACTTTGACTCGGACTTGAAGACAGAGACTCGTGCAAAACACAAGTCATTTTGGTTTGGCATTCCTGATGACATTCTCTCTTTACTATCCCACATGACAGCATCAAACACCACATTTTTCTATTCTTTCCTCATTCATTCATTCCCTATTCATCAGTATGTGCTGCAGCAGCAAATATCACAACAATTCATCTCTAAACACACCAAGTGTGTATCCCATTGGAAAAGTGCTGTTATGTAAACAAACAACAATAAAAATATAGCCTTACCTTGTGATAACCTTTGTGTCATTTAATTTGAAAAGTAATCAATTAATCCAAAGGGAAGTTACACAGCTGTCAGGGGCTTGCTTGTATTGTTTCCATGCGCACCCCCCCCCAATCAAGTATTAACTAACATATGCATATAATATTCAAGTTTACCAAGTTAAACTGCATCTATACACATTTCACATTTTTTTGTTGTTCTTTTTTTACCTTTAGGTGTTCACTGGAAGAATTAACTTACCCATTCAGAACTATAGCAAACTACGGCAACTCAAATAGCTCAAAATACACAGAATGTCTTTCTTTCTTTTTTTTTTTTTTTTTTTTTGTGGTGACAGAGTCTGCATTCCAAATAGTATAAATCACCCTCCGAAGGGCACTTTGAAGGGAGACTAATCAAGTTAGTCATGCTGCAGATTGCTTCAAACTGAATTTCCAATAAAAATGGCTTAAAAATGGAGTTCTGACTGACCATTATTAATAGTTTGAAAGTAATAGTGTTTTGATTGTGTATAAAAATTAAATCAATGATTTATGTAAAACTTTGTGTGATTTATTAGACAATTTTGAATAAATGAACAAGACATTCTGTAGAAGCGATCAGTTTTAATATTTCCAAATTGATTTAGCGTCATACACTTGATTACAATAACAAGCTGAAAGACCTGCTGTTGTTAAAATAGAGCAAAGACTTGAGACTTGAGTTGGACTTGGGCCTCAGCGACTTGTGAACATGTCTGACTGACCCCCACCCCAACGTTGATTATATGTCATCAACAGCACCTCCCAAAGTGTGTTATTGGCCTTATCATGGCAATTTTCCAAAAAAGACCCTTTTTTAGTCATCCGTTTATAGTTACATTTGATGTTGTTATCACTGTTATCACTATTACAGCAGCTATAAACACAAACATGTTTCTACCTATTGTGAGTCAAAAATAAGTCATTCCATCGCTTCCTCTTGATGTTAATAAGACAAAAAAAAAAGAAACTTGTCATGTTACTCCTGTCCTAAAGACCACCATGAAAAAACAACAACAACAACAACAACAACAACAACAACAAAAAAACCTTTGTTACAGCTTTACTTCTGATTGTTACAAAGCAGTGACACTGGAGACTCCTTCCAAAAAAATAAATAAATAATAAACTGTGAAAATAAAACTATTACTATAGAAACAATAACATTAATAATTGAATGAACATTTCCATGCATAAATGTATAGATATACAGATTTTATTTTTAGATTTTTACTTAAAATATCATGATGTGAATTTCGATTTGTCTAATCACATATTAAAAAGTAAACAGATTGCAAATGAGTTAAAAAAAAAAAAAAAAACCAGTATGCTTGTAATAATAATAATAATAATAATAATAATTATTATTATAATAATAATACATCTTCCAATGTCCAACATTAACATTCAAGTTTAATATGTCTAGCGTTGAAGACCAAAGGAAATATTTCGGAACATTCAAAAGTTTCACAGTTTAGGGCTGCCGCATGATGCATGGAGATTAAAAACAAAACAAAAACAACACCTACAGTCTGGCATTAAAAATGACTACTTTTTTGTTATTTATTTATTTTATATAGAAATCTAATAAACATTGAGAATGACAAATAATCTAGAATGTTTTATTTATTTATTTATTTTTAATTTACAGTAATGATCTTAAGTGATTTGGAGGTGATTTACATGTTAAATTTCCCTAAAATATATATATTTATACAAAAGAGCCTTAAATTGACTGTAAGCATGAAAGGGTACATATAAACCTGTGATTTGAATTACAGCCAGCACTTTTGTCAAAGCTTCTATTATAGAAAATTACCCGGAGAATAAACTCCTGAACTCCGGAAGCAGTGGGGTATAAAGCCGATCATATAAAATTAATAGTTAAACTAAAATTAAATGGGATTACAGACCCATAAAATATCATTTTAATGCTTTAGATGTGAAAAGGCATTTGTAAATACTGTCAAATTCTTGCTCAGTTCTACATCAGCATCATTAATATCACTACACGCCGTAATATCCAGTCATAAACTAACGTTCTTATTCGACAGAAAAGCGAGTGAAAGCTTGCAGCTCATGCATTTGGACATTTTCTGGCAATATCAGTTCGATTCTTGGATGTCTGCAGCACATCTGCTACATAAACCTGTTCCTACAGCAATTTCAGCCGACAGTGAAGAGGAAATGCCAGAGCGTTCATTTTCATAACAATCTCCGTTTTAAATACTTTTCCTCATGCTGTGGTTCCAGGCTCTGATTGTGTTATGCCGTAATGTGAATCAGGTGGACACTGATTATTACTGAAACAGCTGCATTAAATTACTGACCTCAACATGGTTCTGCATCAGAACACAGGACACAAACAGCACAGAAATACATTTATTAAATGTATTAATCCTTTGGGAGCTGGCTGCTTTCATTAAAATATTCATTGCTTGATTAAAAAGTGTTTGATGGACACTGCTAGGACATGTAGTCATTACACCTATACAAAAGGTCACTTCTACTGTATTAAAAAAAAAAAGGGGGGGGGGGTCATAAACACAGCAGCTCCTTTAGAGCACAGAAGTATGGGTGAATAAGTATCCATTAGCTGATGTACAAATGGAATGGAGAAAATGTTAACAGTTAGTTGTAAGTGTACAAATCCTGTGACAGTCTATTGAATTTCATTAAAATGTATGGTGACAAAACCCGAGAGACAATTTTCTTCAGAAGAAATAGGTCACAGATTCAATTACAGTCGCTGAAGCATGGAGCCAATCTATCATGCCAAATTAAGTGCATTTTAGCAACCTACTTTTCACTCAGAATTTTATAGACACATCTATTCTTTCTGCTGAAAAGTAAATTATTGCCTTTCCTCTATTTAATTTATAGCTGCTTTAAAATGGTATGGAAAAATGGAAAATTTATTTTCTCTCCCCTGAAAAGAAAAGAAAAGAAAAGAAAAAAAAAAGCTCTTAACCCTAGCTTCAGGGTGTTATCTCTTGTCGAAAATAAAAATATCCTTCATCTTCTCATTTTGATTCTCATTATAAGTTTCTGAATTGCCTCGACGTTGATTTAGTCGAATCAGTCAATGCAGATGGACTGAATGGAATCCAAATTAATTAGTATAAAACGGTATATAAAAAGGTATTTACTGTATGTACAAGTCCACCATGCATATGTAGAACTAAAGATTTAACCAAACAAATATTTACATATTTCCTCATTTAGCGAATGTTACGCTTTGATCAAGTTGTTGGAGAGCTACAGCAAAATGGACATAATGGTAATCAATTGAGTTTGTAATCAGATAGCGGCTATCAAATCATCATCAAAACTCTGAAGAGCGCTTACACACTCTGTACGGATGACAGTGGGCAAAAGTTTACACGACCTAATAAAAAGACATTTTGTCACTTCTGCAATTATTTCCCCACTGATATTAGCGTGAACAGATACAATATATGGCGAAGAGTATATAAACAATCGTCTAGGACGTCTTTGTGCGCTGTGGCGTTAAGATTTCCGTTCATTTGGAATCTACAGGCTCAAACCTGTTCTAGCATCACAATGCTCCTGTGCACAAAGCGAGCTCCATGAAGACATGGTGTGTTTGGTTTGGAAGAACTCGAGTGTCCTGCACATGCACAGAGCCCTGATATATATATATATAGATAGATATATAGATATATATATATATTCATAAGTAGGTTAGGTTATCTTTCAGTGAAATCTTTATGTGAAAATCTGAAATCTTTCAATGCAATTTCTCTCTTTTCACCTTTCAAAACGCTACGCTAATTTACTTCTACTCGAGAAATGTAAATGAGAAACACATTTTCAGGAAAACCTGTACTTTTTTAGAACTATTAGAAAATGGCATTGACCAATCTGAAGGGTTTTCCCAGGCTCACACAAAATTTTGTAACCATAAATTTCACAGCTGGTATTCATATGCACTCTGTATCATCTGAAAATGTGCTACAGCCGTTGCCCTGTCGCCCCAGTTGGCTGTGTTTTTAATAAAAACAATCTCATTGTGGAGATTCAGGACCCAAACATGGTTAGAGATCTTGTGAGGTTTCATAACCGCTGGTCTCAATAAAGCATGTGGCTCATATTGTATTTAGTTAAGGCCCTGAAATACAACAAATCCTCCTGACTGACACACACACACACACACACACACACACACAAAAATTCCAATCACTCATCATAATCATGATCTTGTGATCTAATCAGGTCCTGCGACTTCTTTCATTTCCTTTTGTGTTGGCTGAAAGGACAGTTGCCATGGACGCCTCCAGGGGCCTCAGCTCTTTGTGTACCCAGCTTTCTCTTTAGCGCCCTCGGCCTCTTCAACTTCATTTCTCTCTCTCATCAAAAGAGTGCGAGTTGTCGTGTTGGACTTTACATATGGAGATTAAACTTGTGACAAAACTTGTGAGCTCATGAGGTGTGCAGATTTTGCCAATACAATTTTTAATCTATGACTGTTGCTATTTATTACACAATGTTGTACCATGAAAATGTCTTTGGACATTTATATGTATATATACACACCCACATTATATATATATACACACACATATACACATACACACGACTATAAACAAGATAGCTTGATAGATGACTATTTGGAAATTATTGAAAAAAAGTCTACTTAAACACTAAGAGAACCATTTAAAACAATTTATACAAAATATAAATTTTTGGAATATGTTAATATATAAAACAAAATGACAGATATTTAACATACTTTTCCCAGTACTATATACTGTACATGCAGTTCATTGAACAACTTTTCTTCCATAAATCTTCATAAGTCAAATGTGTAATTATAAATTAATCAGTGAACCCTATAAGAACACGGAGTTCAAACAAATAAATGCATCTAGGTTGGGATTTTTGTCTGATTGAATATGAATATGAATAAAAATCATAATCAAACGTTATGAACACCCTTCCTAACATCAACCTCTAAGTTTTTGAACAAATTCATGTGTACAAATTGTCACAGATTTGTGCGATTTGTGATGTTTTTCTGTTATTGGGGAAAAGAGCAAGAAAAAAAAAAAAAAAATCAAAAGGACCAGATGGCAGCACACGGGGGATTACCCTTTTATACTACATATTTTTCAAATTATGAATTATGACAAAAAAAAAAATTAATAATCTGCAAGAGGCTTGCTCTTAATTAAATACTGTGCTTATTATCTGGGTCCGTATCTGAAGCTTGACAATATATTATGCTGCGAAAAAAGAAAAAAAAAAAGAAAGGAGGCTTCAATAATTCATGATACTAGAAAAACAAAAACAAAAATTCCACACTGTATTAATTTGCTGAAATGTTTAGGGTATGCCATTTACATTTGAGTTCCACAATTTGCTTTATTTATTTATTTATTTATTTATTTATTACAGCTGTGTTCAAGAAGGTTTTTTTTATTTAAATTTTTTAAATAATTGAATTCATTGACTAATCTCGAGTGTTCGCGAAACATGACCTAACTGATAGCAGCGTTAATGATCACGTCTTACACATTTCTCTTGTGTCTAATACACACAGCAGATGAGATGGATAGAAATTCCTCTCTTCTGCAGAACCTCCACTGATGTTTGCATTAAAAGGAGTGCTGCTTTGGCCCAGTTGCATTTTAATGGGAAAGACTTGGATGACAAATGTGCACCAGCCGTCTGAGCGCTCCGTTACTAATGCGATGCAAATAGAACAAAATAGAAGGCTTGTGAGAAAAGTCTGTTTATTACACATGCCGCATTGTGATTTCAGCTCAGCTTCTGTTGCAGAGTCTGAACTGTGGGATTGCTGTTTGTTCATTTCATTAAACAGAATTTGTACTTTGGAGAAACCTGGAAATGAAAGATGTTGATTAGTTAACGGTTTTTTTTCGGGAAAATTGCAGGCTAATTTTTGCAGGTAGATAAGACTCTGTTTTGGCAAACTCTGCCTACATGAATGGCTGGCTGAGCATTATTTGGTTTTGGTAAATGATGGTTTGAATGCTGCTCAGTGGGCATGTTATCATGCTGGATACCAAGTCAGTGCGAGCATTTACACAAGAAATTTGGTTTTCATAAAAATCTCGTAAAAACTGACCGTAAATTTACGCATGGGAAGACTTGATCGACTTCAAATAACTTGCGTGGATTACTGTACTTTTATATCAGGAATATCCTGTCTGGTTTATATTACTTATGTTTATAAAATTGACAGCATTTAGCAGACACATTGATCCGGATCGACTTACTGTATAGAAGAGCTTTACAGTCTTGATCAAAAACCTATATAATTCCTTAATGACAAAAAAAAAAAAAAAAAGGAGTGTAGGCCGGTCTGTACGTATATAGCCGTATGCCGTAAACAAATGCTTCAGTTGATGGATGATTCAGTGTTTGCTTAGTATCATTATACGTTATTACAATTTTTATTGGCATAGAAAAAAGTCAAAATAACTTCCACTTCTATCTTCTAGCCTTTATCCTGATCATTCATTTCATGCTCCCAGCTGTCTGTGCTCTTGACCTTTTATGGAGTTTTGTGGGCGTCACTAAATGCAAATGACCTGTGACAGGAACACGCATTGCACTTTATGGGTTATCAACATACACACACAAGTATGAAGAAGTTTGGTGTTTCCAAAACTTTTGTAAAACTAGAGGAATTTTTTGGTTCGGTTTGACTTGTGCAGACATTTACTAAATGCCTCCGTGATTGAGGGCTCGATTCCCGCCTCCACCCTGTGTGTGCGGAGTTTGCATGTTCTTTTCGTGCTTCGGGGGTTTCCTCCGGGTACTCCAGTTTTCTCCCTCAGACCAAAAACATGCGTTGTAGGCTAGGGTGTGTGAGTGTGTGTGATCGTGCCCTGCGATTGGTTGGAACCCCGTCCAGGGTGTCCCCTGCCTTGTACCCCGAGTTCCCTGGGATAGGCTCCAGGCTCCCCGTGTAGGATAAGCGGCACAGAAAACGGATGGACGGAGGCTGAATGCTGGTATGAACTCCTCACTACATGCTCTTAATGGATTTCTCTTATCTTGAAACATGGTATCAATCCATCTCTATTTAAGACCCATAACAATAATAAAAGAGCACGGAATGCCACTGAATAAAAGGACTCGCATTCCCCACTGGCTCTGAAAGATGAAACCTCATGTAAGGGACAAAAGGTATAAAGAGAGAACGTCAGGATACAGGGTATTGAAAGGACATTGTTGCATTTACAGTACGTCCCCTGACCATCCTTCTTACTGTTGAGGTCTTAAAGATGGACCGAGATAGAGAAAGTGAGTCAGCGAAAATTTTTCGCCGTTAGAATCGTCGACTATTACTCAAACTCGTGATTAATTTAACTCGATATTCCTGTTTTTTTTTTCCCCCTGCGTATTCCATTTGTGTTGCTATAAAGCACGATTCCTGTGAGACTCTTCAAACATAATGGAATATGAAATGCGAATATGTTGACTATTTTCGCGATGCCATTTTGCAAAATTATGTGATCTGTTTAGCACTCGAGGTTAATTGCCTTTCTTCGCCATGTTTGTATAAGACGCAGCTTAAAAGCGACACGTTTACAAATCTGAATTCTAATTTTCTCTCCAGAGAGAAGGGGGGAGGGATGGTGGTGGTGGGGGGGGGGAGGTGACGCTGTGAGAGGCATGAAATTTATGCCCACAGAGTGTGTCGTGCAAGGTCAGTGGAGTACAGAAACAAATTAACCACACATCACTTCGGATTAGGCCAACATGACAGCGCAAGTGGAAGAGAGTGTGTGTATTAGTGAGGAGGCATGAATATTATAAGCCCGTGTGTGTTGGTGTTAAGGATGTTAGAATGTGCAAATGTATTGGGGTTAATTTAGTGGTAGTGTCAGACACAGAAGCTCCGCCCACAAAATCTGTAGTATCTTTTGTACTCCGTGCGATATTCAGACCGATTTTGCTGACGCAGAGGAACTTATTAAAATGTTAGGGCGTGAACCCTGCTATGACGATCGTCTAAAAGCCGCCAATAGGAGGAAACGAAATGTAAACGAAACATGCTGACGCGTGATTACGAATTACGAATATACGATAGTTATTAATGCACACCATTTTCTACATGTGACCAAAGATCGTAATGCGGGTTGATGATACACGGAGAACACAGCCATTTTCTTTAGTCATAGTTCTATCGCTAGAGGATCATCGATCATTGTAATCTGGCATTGAGAACACACATTATCACACAATCTGCTAAAGAATTCTAGCTAAGACTTTATTGCATAATTATCTTGTATATCGTGACAAAAATTCAACTTAAGTGTTCTGACGACAGTAAAACTAGCTTAAAACTAGCTTTAGTAATGCAATGTGATTGGCTGGTTCACAAGGTTTAACATTTCTGTCTCACATTACGGCATGCAGTTCTTTATTTTGTCCGACACGTTTACCCAAAAACGACATAGAACTGAAACTTGAGACAGTTTTGGATTAAGTGGGACTTTCGTGAATTGCGAGTTTACAACCTTCCGATCATCACTATACTATATATATAGTACATAGGCTCAAGATTAAAGGCTAGTACTTATTTTAAACAATATGGTCTATAGGTGCACAATTGTACACGTTTCTTCACTCAACTCTACATGCAGGTAAGGTTCAGTAATCTGAATCACCTGCCAGGAAAATCAATCTAAGTACCTGCATAAAAAAAAAAAATAAAAAGTCAGAAAAGGAAACTTATATATTATATGTTGATATAAACCTTATAAACAACCTTATTTGCTCACTTGTATCAATTATTAAGAACTCCTATCTAACTTTGGCTGAGACTTTGCAGCTAATACATGCCTTCATTTGCTTAGATAAAAAAAAGGAAAAAAAAATAAATTAAATAAAATTATATAAAATATGCATAATAGCTTTTCCTGTGAGCTAGCTTATATTGAAAATCCAATAAAACTACTATCAATTGCTCTATAGAAGTCAAGCGGTTGCATTTTATGATAACTGATAATATTTGACCTAGCCTTTCCAGCACGAAACTTTCTCTCGCCCTCTCTCTTGGCTTAAATGGTTTCATAATTAGGTGCTGACTTGAATCAGGTGTTGCAGATTAGCAAAAAAAAAAAAAAAAAGCTCAAAAAGTGCAGCCAGGATGGTGGCTTATCTTGGGTCTTGGAAGTGCTGATGTCTTGTGAATGAGCGAACTGCTTACTTTTGATCATTAAAAGGGCTGACCTTTAGTGTGTGTTCTGTTTATTTCTAAAGTCCACTCTCATTATACAGCTTTAAAGTTCATAACAGATTCAGAAGTCCATCTTGAGCCAATATGCAAGGGTTTTATTTTTTACTTTCTTGATTGAGTGCTTGCAAATAATGTTGTGAAGCAATCGCTTACACTGCAAACAAAGTGAGTACCACTTCAAAGTGTGTTGTAAGTTCTGATTACAGACTCGAACATTCAGAACTCTGTGTATGTATCAGAGTGAGGGAACAAACCACCAGGCTTGATTCACATCAAACTTTCTGTATTTTATGCAAATCGAGTTTGATGTGTTTCATTACAGACTAATTGTGGAATGTGGTGAATGTGTTTAGCCATGTAGCTCGGGTGACTCTGGTGATTGAGGGATGGAAATAGCATGTGAACATCCAGTAGGATTTGTCCACATCTGTCAATCAACTACAAAACACATTATCAGCTTTGATTTGATTATTACCATTTTAAGCTAATGCACATGTATCTTGGGTACAGTTTGTTTGAAATCTTTGCAAATTTATTAAAAATAAAAAACCAAAAAAGCACATGTATATAAGTATTCACAGCCTTTGCCGTGACACTCAAAATTGAGCTCAGGTGCATCCTGTTTCCACTGATCATCCTTGAGATGTTTCTACAACTTGATTGGAGTCCACCTGTGGTAAATTCAGTTGATTGGACATGATTTGGAAAGGCACACACCTGTCTATATAAGGTCCCACAGTTAACAATGCATGTCAGAGCACAAGCCAAGCCATGAAGTCCAAGGAATTGTCTGTAGACCTCCGAGACAGGATTATATCAAGGCACAGATCTGGGGAAGGGTACAGAAACATTTCTGTAGCATTTAAGGTCCCAATAAGCACAGTGGCCTTCATCACCTGTAAATGGAAGAAGTTTGGAACCACCAGGACTCTTCCTAGAGCTGGCCGCCCGGCCAAACTGAGCGATCGGGGAGAAGGGCCTTAGTCAGGGAGGTGACCAAAAACCCGATGGTCATTCTGATAGAGCTCCAGCGTGTCTCTGTGGAGAGAGGAGAACCTTCCAGAAGAACAATCATCTCTGCAGCACTCCACCAATCAGGCCTGTATAGTAGAGTGGCCAGACGGAAGCCACTCCTCAGTAAAAGGTGCATGACAGCCCGCCTGGTTTGTTTCTCAGACCATGAGAAACAAAAGTCTCTGGTCTGATGAAACAAAGATTAAACTCTTTGGCCTGAATGGCAAGTGTCATGTCTGGAGGAAACCAGGCACCAGTCATCACCTGGCCAATACCATCCCTACAGTGAAGCATGGTAGTGGCAGCATCATGCTGTGGGGATGTTTTTCAGCGACAGGAACTGGGAGACTAGTCCGGATCGAGGGAAAGATAAATGCAGCAATGTACAGAGACATCCTTGATGAAAACCTGCTCCAGAGCGCTCTGGACCTCAGACTGGGGCGAAGGTTCATCTTCCAACAGGACAACGACCCTAAGCACACAGCCAAGATAACAAAGGAGTGGCTACAGGACAACCCTGTGAATGTCCTTGAGTGGCCCAGCCAGAGCCTGGACTTGAACCCGATTGAACATCTCTGGAGAGATCTGAAAATGACTGTGCACCGACGCTCCCCATCCAACCTGATGGAGCTTGAGAGTTCCTGCAAAGAAGAATGGGAGAAACTGCCCAAAAATAGGTGTGCCAAGCTTGTAGCATCATACTCAAAAAGACTTGAGGCTGTAATTGGTGCCAAAGGTGCTTCAACAAAGTATTGATCAAAGGCTGTGGATACTTATGTACATGTGCTTTTTTGTTTTTTATTTTTAATAAATTTGCAAAGATTTCAAACAAACTTCTTTCATGTTGTCATTATGGGGTATTGTTTGTAGAATTTTTAGGAAAATAATGAATTTAATCCATTTTGGAATAAGGCTGTAACATAACAAAATGTGGAAAAAGTGAAGAGCTGTGAATACTTTCCAAATGCACTAGATTTTGAATTATAAGTGTGTGTGTGTGTGTGTGTGTGTGTGTGTGTGTGTGTGTGTGTATATGTGTGGGTGTGCCCTAAACTAGAAGGCTTAATTCTCATTTTCATGAGAAATCATTTTTATGTCTCCATCACCAAGTAGTGGAGTCTGTTTTCAAGTAGACCAAGTATCTATTCCTGTGTCTGTCAGAGATTCTTGTTGGCACGATATCTCAAGAAAGTGTGGTTGAATATTTGTATTATTCATATGGAATTCATTTTTACCAGCAGATGAATTGATTAGATGTTGGATTTGATCCAAACTGGGTCAAGGGCACAGCAAGGTCAAATAAGTAATTCATCAATACCTTTCTTCCTGTTATAAACTCAGCAAAAAAAGAAACGCCCCCTTTTTCAGGAGCCTGTATTTTAAAGATAATTCTGTAAAATCTAAATAAGCTTTACAGATCTTTATTGGAAAGGGTTTAAACGATGTTTTTCATGCTTGTTCAATGAACCATAAACTATTGTTGCACCTGTCGAGCAGTCCTCAAGACACGAACAGTTTACAGGCGGACACAAACAGTTTACGGACACTAAAGAGACGTTTCTACTGACTCTGAAAAACACCAGAAGAAAGCTGTCTAGGGTTCCTGCTCACCTGTGTGAACATGCCATAGTACTGCTGCAGGGAGGCATGAGGACTGCAGATGTGTCCAGAGCAATAAACTGCAATGTAAGACACTTAATGGCGCAGTCACACTAGGCTAGAATCATGCGTATTTTTGTAGGACGCTGCTGTAAATATGGGCGGGAACAGGTGTAGTACGAAACACAGTGTAGTATGAAAATTCTACGCACGAGTTTGCGTTTCTGGTCTGCCGTTTTCGGATCCATTGAATGAAAGTCAAAAGTCAGTTTATGTCTCAGTTGTTGAATCTTTTTTTGTTAATACAAATATTTACACACGTTAAGACATTTCCTGGAAATAAAAGCAGTTGAATGTGAGTGGCACTGACTTCTTACTAACAACTCTTTACAGTGTACTATTTACAGTTGACAGTCATTGGTGTGTTATATACAAACCATTGGGGCAGAGCCCAAACGAGGTCAACAAGAAGTAGAGAGTCATAAACAGAAGTCCTACAAGTTGACCACTCATTCATACCATCATAAACGTAAAAACATTTTTTGCTGTGTCCTGTGGGATTCCAGTCCTGCACACCAAAAAATGTCCCTCCTATCCATCCGCTTTCCGTACAGCTTATGCTACACAGGGTCACAGGGAGCCTGGAGCCTATCCCAGGGAACTCTGGGCACAAGGAGGGGGACACCCTGGACGCATTGCCAACCCATCGCAGAGCAAAATCCCACACTACGGACAATTATTCCAGTCAGCCTACAGTGCATGTCTTTGGACTGAAGAGGAAACCCCTGAAGCATGGGGAGAACATGAAAACTCTGCATACACAGGGCGGAGACAGGATTCGAACCCCAAACCCCGGAGATGCGAGGCAAATGTCCTAACCACAAAGATACTGTGCCTTCAGTACCTCTTATTCGTATCTGTGTACGTATTTGTATCTGTTTAGAACACATTACCTGTTGCGTCCCTACGTACTAGCAATTTCAAGAATGTATTTCAAAACAGACACAAGACGCCACGTCACAGGTTTGTGAATCCACAGTTTATACAGTAGGAGTTTAAATAAGATAAGAACTTGGCCATGAAAACCAGAAACATTTATATCATGTTTCCCAACAGTTGCACATGATCTACTGGATCCTCTGTAAGATTAATAGGATTTATGGGTTTAAACTACGGACACAGGATGTACTGGGTGAAACGAATCAAATGATATGGAACTTAAAGATGTTTTCTGATTATTTGCTTAGTTCAATAATTATTATTTGTTCATTTTTTATGTTTATCTTTGACATGACTTGGGTTCTGGACATAAACGCCTAATTGAATACATAGGTTGATTAAGGTTGAGCTTATAATTCATTCAAATGTTTATAGGTTTATATTTTATATTATACATGACTGGCTGTTTCTCACAGTTCTTGTGTTTTGGTACAATGCGTCACTCAGGAAAATGGTACTTTCTCGTTGTTCATCTCCTCTGTGTTCAGAATGGAAAACTCCACCATGAAAAAAATGTGTTTACATCGAAATATGTGTCATGTGTTTAGCGCTTCTGGTGGTAGTTTGTTGGTTGCTGTTGTATTGTCATTGTTGCCGTGAGACGTTAGGAGTTGTGTGCCATGTATCACATTGCGAGTGCTGGTACAATAGTGTTTAATAGGAGGGAAAAAAAGTAAACAATATCAAAAAATAAGGGATAATGGTCAGGTTTCACTGTTGGCTCCTAAAAATTCTTTTCTCAATCAATATTTTCCAGTGATGGTCGATGTTGTATTGTAAGAAATCCAGTGTAGAAGTATTAGAGACTTTAGTACAAACTCTTTACGGAAAGTTCCAGAATGCGATGCAGCTATAGGACAAATTATCGTGGCGTTCAGTTTGGAGTTACGGGGGGCAACAAGATGTTTTGATTTGATATATTGACATAAGAATGCTTTAAAACATGCCCCGCCCCTCTGTCTCTCTCTCACACTCTCTTTTCTCTCTCTCTCACTCGCACCCACACCCACAAAATGGCATCTTTGCACGGATTTAATGGTCTCGTGAACATTGGCTGAGGTCATGTGCAGGTCAGAGCCAATTTATCTCAGCAAGATGCTGAGAAGATAAGTGAACACACACACACACACACACACACACACACACACACAAACTAGATGATTATACTGCTTTAACCCTTCCAGCCTTGAGTCGATACTTGTTCATTCGTTCTTTCTTTCTTTCTTTAATTCTTGTTTTAAGCTACAGAGCTCTTGTTCTACTTTTGCTTACCACATTCAGATAAGAAGCTCTTTCAGACACACTTCTCATATTTCTCGTGTGTGTGTGTGTGTGTGTGTGTGTGTGTGTATGTGTGTGTGCACATGCATTTCTTCTCGTTCACTCTCCATTTTTCTCTCACTCACTCTCCATCTCCTCCAGCCTCCCTGTGAAACCACGGACGAACACAAGCCTCATGGGAATTTCAGTATACTGGCTAAATGACTGTGAAGTCACTTTTATAAAGTCATTTCTTTTAGCAGAAGTAGCTTTGATAACAGAAATTAGCTTGTGTGGGTGTTTTCTCTCTCTCTCTCTCTCTGCTACACTTTGCTGCTGTGTTGAGCCTGTTAGTGCTACCGTGCTTTTAATAACTGGCTAAGCATTTTTTCCATTCTTCCTCCCTTTAAACTGTAACAGTAGAATATTTTCAAAACCCTGATTTTTCTCCATAAATATGGGAAAAGTATAATACTGCATGTTGATAAGTGGGTAGAACCGGGGTCCCCACTGGTGTTTCACATATTCACCCCATGTTCGTGTGGGTTTCCTCTTCCTACTTCCAAAAAACCTGCTGGTAGGATTAGCTAAGATAAATCACCCCCCTAGGTGTGAATGAACATTGTGTGCGTATGACATGCCCGGTGATGGACTGGCATCCCATCATGGGTCCCCAGTGTTCCCAGTGCAACCTTGACCCAGATAAAGCAAGTATGTCAGTATAGTATTGAGTTTTATATAATATATATATATATATATATATATATATAATTGTGTTCCAAGTATATAATCTACTACAAAGCAAAAACAGTTGCAGACGGTCTGCTTTGTACTGCTGAGCATCCGAGAAGAAAAAGAAATCCTGGAACTTTGAGACATGTTGTGACATGTTGAACATGAAGTCCAGAGAATGAGAGAATGAGAGAGATGGAGGGAGAGCTACTTTAGCGATTAAATATCCATACAACTTTATTTGCTTGGTTTGATTAATCCATAATCTTATGAACATGGAAAAAAAAAAGAAAGTTGTGCTTACATACTTCTATCTAGCTATCCGGCAAAGTGACTATGATTTTGTAGCTATGATAAGCTCTCGCTAGCGCATGGGAGTCATGTGGTAACAAAAAGCGAATATTCATGGCACAGTAAGGTTGATGACCCGATTATCCTTTGTAATGATGTATAATAATGTGGCTCAACTTTTTATCTTCAATAGATGATACCACTGTAGCTAAGTTAGAAATTTAATAGCAGCTCAACATTCTGCATTGTAATACAGTGTTATTTAATCAAACACTGTATTTATTCAACACCCATCACCCATGCAAAATACTAACTGCCCCTTAAACTAAAAATCTGGTTGTGCCACCTTTAGCACCAATAACTGGAACAACAAAAAAAAAAAAACCCAAAAAAATACTTCAGATAACTGGAGATCAATCTTTCACTTACTTCTAGGACTAGGACTTACTCCTGCGCTTTGGATCATTGTCTAGTTGTATAATCCAGTTGCGCTTGAGTTTCAACTTACAGACTGAAGGCCGGACAGTCTCCTTTAGGATTTCCTGGTAGAGAGCAGAATTGATGTTTCCATCGATTACTGCAAGTTGCCCAGGTCCTGAAGCAGCAAAGCATCCTCACATCATCACACTTCCACCACCATGCTTGACTGTAGGTATAATGTTTTTTTGTGGAATTCAGTGTTTGGTTTACGCCAGATGTAAAGGGACCCCTGTCTTCCAAACAGTTCCACATTCGACTCATCAATCCACAGATCATTCTCCCAAAAGGTTTGAGGATCATCAAGGTGTGTTTTGGCAAAATTCAGATGAGTCGTAACGTTCTTTTGGGTTAGGAGTGGTTTTCATCTCACCACTCTTCCATGGACGCCATTTTTGCCCAGTGTCTTTCTGATAGTGGAGTCATGAACAGTGACCTTTATTGACGCAAGAGAGGCCTGTAGGTCCTTTGACGTTGTCCTCGGCTCTTCTAGGACTTGCTGGATGAGGCGTTGCTGTAGTTGATGAGTAGTTCCTCTTGGAGGAATTTTGGCAGGTCGGCCACTTCTGGGAAGATTAGCTACTGTGCTGAATATTTTCCATTTAGAGACAGTGGAGTTCTTTGGAGTCCCAGAGACTTTGAAATAGCTTTGTAACCCTTCCCAGACTGATGTATTTCAATCACCTTCTTCCTCATCATTTCTGGAATTTCTTTCAATTTTGGCATAGTGTGTTACTGGGACACACCTTTTAACCAACTTCATGCTGTTGAAAAAGTTCTATTTAAGTATTGACTTGATTGAACTGGGCTGGCAGTGATCAGGACTGGTTGTGCCTAGTCCGGCTGATATTTTGATAGTATTTTTCTAATATTTTGAGATACTGGATTTTTGATTTCTGTAAACTGTAAGCCATAATAATCAAGATTAAAACAAAAATAAAAGCTTGAAATATTTCTCTTTATGTGTAATGAATCTAGAATATATGAAAGTTCCACTTTTTGAATTAAATTAAGGAAAAAAAAAACTTTTCCACGATAGTCTAATTTTTTGAGATTCACCTGTATACCAGAAGAAATCAGGATGGGGACAAGTACTTTTTCACAGCACTGTAGTTAATGTTGTGGAACATTTACAAAATAAGTCGTTTGTGTTATCATTTCAGTTATTCGGCTGTAAACGGGTGAGCAAAAGTAATGGAACAGATAGTCTTAAAGTAAATAACACTTAAATATTTGGTTTCATATATCTTGCTTGCAGTAACTGCATCAAGCCTGTGATTCACTGACATCATCAAACTGTTGCATTCTTCTTTTGTGTTGCTTATCCAGAATTGTACTATAGCTTCTTTCAGTTGTTGTTTGTTTCGGGGGTTTCTCCCTTCAATCTTCTCTTCTACTTTTCCTCCCCGATAAAGTCCTTTGTTGAGTTGTTGAGTCCTTTTTGGGTCATTGTCTTGCTGCATGATAAAGTTCCTCCCAATTAATTTGGATGCATTTCTCTGTAACTTGGAAGACAGATTGCTTCTGTAGACTTCTGAATTCATGCTGCTGCTACCATCATGAGTTACATCATCAATAAAGATTAGCGAGCCTGTTCCAGAAGCAGCCATGCAAGTCCAAGCCATGGCACTACCTCCACCATGCTTGACTGATGAGTGTCTATGTTTTGGATCATGAGCAGATCTTTTGATCTTTTCTTTCTCCACACTTTGGCCTTTCCATCACTTTGGTAGAGGTTAATATTGGTTCCAGAACATGTGCGGTACATCTCTGTATTTCTTGGCAAATTCCTATCTGGCTTTCTGATTCTTACTGCTCATATGGTTTGCATCTTGTGGTATGTCCTCTATATTTCTGCACTTGAAGTCTTCTTTGAATAGTGGACTGTACCTTCACCCCTGCCCTGTGGGTGTTGATGTCACTAACTATTTTTTTTTTTTAATGGTTCGTCACAGCTCTCACAATGTTTGTCATCAACTGTTGTTATTTTCCTTGGCTGACCTGTTCCATGCCTGGTTCTTACTACACCAGTGATTTCTTTATTTTTCAGCACATTCCAAATTGTTTTAATGGCTATGCCCAATGTATATGCAATGGTTCTGATAGATTTTCCCTCTTCTCTCAGCTTAAAAATGGCTTGCTTTTCATCTATAGACAGCTCTCTGATCTTCATATTGGTTTATCCTTTGGAACAACAAATGCGGTGTTCCAATATTTTTGATCACTTGAAAAAATGGGTGGGTTCAAACAAAAGGTGCCGTGTTCTAAGTTGTTTAACACATCTAGATGTAACCATGAGGAAATGAAAGCTGAAATTCTGATTTGTCATCTTCAATTCATGTTTTGGTCTCAAACCCAAATGTCTTTGGTTTGGCACCCTGTCCAAGGTGTACCCTGTCTTGTGCCCGATGCTCCCTGGGATAGGCTCCAGGTTCCCCGTGACCCTGAAAAGGAGTAAGTGGTAGAAGATGGATGGATGGATGGACCCAAATGTCTTCAATAGATAGTGAAAACAAAAGAAGTGGCTTTGCTGTTCCAATACTTTCGGAGCAGACTGTACCAAGAAACTGCAAAAACTTGAAGACGTTTTTGTACTCTGACCGTTACAAAATGTTGACACTGGAGACTCCATAAAGGTTAAATAAACTTCTCCTTATAGAAAATGATAACATTAGAACAGGAATCTGTGATTTGAATGTCATAGCTTCTGTTATTAGTAAATTAACATCACGTAACCAATCAGATTCAAGAATGAATGATTAATATTAATAAATATGAAGATATTTACACCAGATGGATGGATGGATAGATGTATGGTGTTGTCTGTTTGTATTTCTATTTTCTTTTCTCTCAGTACTTCTCCCATCTGCAAAATGGCAAGTAAATTAAACCTAATGCCTTCCGATTGGATGCAGCCGTACCCTTCATTATGGCCATCAAGAGCCAATGAGGTATTGCAAATATTTTATTGGCAAATTTAATGAAGCTCTTGCACTCCACGTTTATATCCTAGGGTTATGGCTTGCCTTGATAATTTAATAACCATGTATAGTGTTGTGGCTGTATCTTTTCTACAAAGACCTGCTCTGCTGTTTGGTTTTAAATAAATGACCCATATACTTTGTGTGTGTCTGTGTGTGTGTGTGTGTGTGTGGTGTGGGGCATGTTTTTATATCTAGTAATATCTGACAGTTTTGACCTTGTGGGTACATTTGGGAACAATTCTTTCATTTAAAAAAACAAAACAAGGGCTAATATATTGACTGAGGCTAGCTACAGTAATAGTCAATGGAAGGTCCCCACAAGGATAGTAAGACAAACGCCCGTGTGTGTGTGTGTGTGTGTGTGTGTGTGAGACAGTGATGACGGCTCTACTGTTGACTCTATTATAAACAAATAATAAGCAGTATTTTACATTAAAAGAAAAGACTTGTTCTCGATCAGTCATGCGCTTCCACGATTTTATTTGGGATGTATTTATAAAAATGCATTCATGTTGAAGATAGACAAATTGCGTTGCCTGATGAGATCTAATGAGCTGCTTATTTCCACAGAAAATGATTGTAAAGCTCATGCAGAAACATCAGGTCTCTATCAGCTACATCCATATTCATTTCCAGCCGCCTATTGTGTACAAACACTGTGAAACTGTCTTATTCATTGAGATGTTTTCCTCATAATCACTCTCTCTTCCGCTGGCACAGATCTACACTAACAATTAATTAATATGCCTTGCTCTATCCCAGCGCTGTGATAGCGATTATACCGCTCAGACCTGGCGTGGAACCCGACCCGAGCAGGCCGCGCTTCGACATTGCCATCTAGTGCCACCATTTTGACAGTGAGTCAGGAAAATAAAATGGCTCCCCTTGCACCCAGAGTGCATCCTGCCATATTTTTTATCCCCCACTCATGAATAAATACATGAGGTTTTTGTGACACAGTGTAATTAAGATCTGATATGTGCTCCAAACCTACAGCGTAAGCATTTTGCTTTATCCATGTTCCCGTGATATTATTGGATCACGATCGATCAAACCGGTGTATTATGTGCATCGCTCATCTCGTATCAGCATGCATCAGCATGCATTACTGATTTCATTTCATTTCTCCTGCTTATTTTTAGAGATGATGACAACACTGGGTATATTCTCTAACAGCGTGAAGAAAGTAGGACAGAACTCTGCAGGCTTTACAATCATCAGGTCTTGCATTAGGGTTAAGGTGGTTAACGTTTTTCGTTCTCCGGTTAAATTGGAATTAACGGACTGATGGATGGACTTTAATCAGTAAGACATATGTGTACAGTTTGTAATATATCTCATTTATTGCGTGTTAATAAATAAATAAATAATGATTTTTGAAATAAAAACAGTATAGGGGTACATATCTTTTTTTTTCTCTCCATTTCTACTATTTCTTTCCAATGTTGATAGTTATTTGACAATAAAAATAAATGTTTTTATATAAAGTATATGTTAAATATACTATGTTAATATATATATATATATATATATATATATATATATATATATATATATATATATATATATATATATATATACACACACACACACAACCCCAATTCTGAAAAAGTTGGGACAGTATGGAAAATGCTAATAAAAATATTTTACTTGTATTTAAACAAGAAAACGTATAAAGGCAAGGTATTTGATGTTTTATCTAATCAACTGCATAGTTTTTTGAAGATAATTGTTTATTTTGAAATTGATGCATGCAATACGTTCCAAAAAGTTGGGACAGGGGCAATTTAGGACTAATAGCGATGTGAGAAGTTGGAATAAGAAGGTGATGTGAAACAGGTGAGGCAATCGTCTAATCATAGTATATAAGGAGTCTCCAATAAAGGCCTAGTCCTTCAAGAGCAAGGATGGGTCGAGGATCACAAATCTTCCAACAGATGCATCAGCGAATAATCCAACACTTTGAGAACAACATACGTCGAAGACAAATCGGAAGGATTTGGGGCATTTCAACTTCTACAGTGCACAATATAAATAAAAGATTCAAGGAATCCGGTCAGATCTCTGAATGCGTGTGATCTCCGATCCCTCAGACGTCACGGTCTTAAAAACCGTCATGAGGCTGTAAGGAGATCCTGACATGGGCTCGGGAATACTTTGGTAAACCTTTGACAGACGACACCATTCGCCATTGCATCCACAGATGCAAGTTAAGGCTTTACTTTGCAAAGCAGAAGCCGTACATCAACACTGTCCAGAAGCGCTGCAGACTTCTCTTGGCTCGGTCTCATCTGAGATGGACAGTAGCACAGTGGAATCATGTTTTGTGGTCCGACGAGTCAACATTTCAAATAGTTTTTGGACAAAACAGCCGTCGTTTTCTCCAGATCAAAGAGGAAAAGGACCATCCAAGCTGTTATCAGTGTCAGGTCCAAAAACCAGCATCTGTCATGGTATGTGGGCATGTCAGTGCCCACGGTAACCTGCACATCTGTGAGGACATCCTTAATGCAGAAAGATATGTACACATTTTGGAGCAACATAATCTGCCATCCAGAGCAGGACAACGCCAAACCAATATTCTGCCGGGATTACAAGCGCATGGTTGCGTAAGCATATTTTCAAAAATAAATTAAATTCACAAAGTAAAACATCAAATAATGTGTTAATAATGTGTTTTCAGTAAACTACAGGGTGAGTTGAATTTTCAAATGGGTTTTTTTTTGCGTTTTCCACACTGTCCCAATTTTTTTTCGGAATTGGGGTTGTGTGTGCCTGTGTGTGCCTGTGTGTGCCGGTGTGTGCCTGTGTGTGTGTGTACTACTACTGCAAAAAAAAGAAAGAATACATAGAAAACAAGTTGTTCTAAGTTTGGACAGGATTCTTTTTCATTTATAAACTGATTTGAATTAAAATGTGACGTATAAATAAATGTTCACATAAATTTGTTCATTTCTGTGGAGAGTCAAGTTTTCCAAACACATTCCTGATTCTAGATTTAAGTGAGAACTGTACAAAAGCATGAACAGACTGAATGCTTTCAGCACCACCTAGTGGCAGTATGATGCTAATACACTAGGGATTTCTTATATGTTGGACTTCTGAGTGAATTAATACTGGGTTATTAATTATTCTGCTTTGACTCTTTATTCTGTGTATATAGCGTATATGTTATTGTATTAGAGTTTGGGAGTCTAGGCCACATTTTCACACATTTTCTCTCTTTAGAAAAACTGTTTTGTGTATTCTTCACAACCACGCTTAAATTGTCCACGAGTTTGAATTTCGTAGATTTAATGCTTGGAAGTTAGTGTCAAATGCTAGTTTATGATCTAATGAGTATGTCTTGCTGAAAATGAGGTGTGCCATGCTGTAAAGCTTTGCCTCTAAATTCTAACACGTGTGTGTGTGTGTGTGTGTGTGTGTGTGTGTGTTCCCTTGAAGGTTTGGAATAGATTTCGTTTTAGCTTAGCATTAATTACACGCATTAATAATTGTCAATTTAGGGTCCTCACAAGGATAGTATAATGGGGAGCATGGTGGTGAATCTGGTAGCTCCAGGGTTCCTGGCTTCATCTTCAGCTTTGGTTACTGACTGTGTGGAGTTTCACATGTTCTCCCCTTGGATTTCCTTCAGGTTTTCTGGTTTCCTCCTACCTCCTAAAGACAAGCTGATAGAGCTCAAGAATTCGAATTGCACAGTGACACTAGCCAATCATGCGTGTCTATGAGATCATGCATGTTGAAGTGTCTTCCTAAGCAAATAGCACCTTCCTTCCAGTGTTACTCCAGCCCCTGATGTCTCATGAGCAGCAGTTAAAAAGATCCGGTTGGCTGGCTTTATGTGCCTCGGAGCACACATGGGATAGCCTTCGCCCTTCCTGATTGGTAACTGAGTGATACGGGAGAGCTTGGAACCCTGCGATGAACTAGCATCCCATTCCGGGTGTTTTTTCCTGCCTTGCACCCAATGTTCCCAGTATAGGCTCCAGATCCACCATGCCCCTGACCAGCATAAAGCGCTTACCAAAAGATATAAATGGATACAATGAGTGCCGACCTCGTCATTTCACACTGTCTATTGTGAAATGGCAGTGGTGGCTTAGTGGTTAAGGCTCTGGGTTACTGATTGGAAGGTCAGGGGTTCAAGTCCCAGTACTACCAAGCTGCCACTGTTGGGCCCTTGAGCAAGGCCCTTAACCCTCTCTGCTCCAGGGGGCGCTGTATCATGGCTGATCCTGCACTCTGACCCCAGCTTCCTGACTTGCTGGCGTATGCGAAGAAAAGAATTTCACTGTTTCAATGTATGTGTGACCAATAAATAATTATCATTATTTGAAAACATGAGCTACACTTGTCTAGTAATAGAGCTTAAATCAAGTGTCTTGTTTAATTTGTTGATTTTTCAGTATCTGGCCTTGGAGAGTTATTTAACCTGCACCACTGTAACACAGCAAATATATGTATTGTTTCTCCCAAACCCATTAACTTAAGAGATCATCAGTGTAGGCAGGGTGCACATAAAAGCTGTATACACTTGTCCTAAAAGCTGCTTTCATTAATAATTTACCCTTTTTCATCACTGGTGTCCTTGAAAGAAGCACTGAGTTTTATAATGCGGTTATAATGAAACATCACAGGCTTCTTTCAATACTCATGCATTTTTTAACGTGCGTGTAAACTTCGGCTGTCAATGACCTTTTTGAGGTAAATATACCGAGTGTTTAGATGTTTCTTGCGATTGATATTGCTATTGATGCTTCCAGTGTGGGGGTGAAACATTAAAGTGAAGGGTTTGTCTATGAATAAAAGTCCATAAAAAAAAATGTCTGATCTTCAAAACCGACATGATTAAAGGAGGACAGAGAGAAGATAAGCCATTTCACTCAGATCTTTATTTGATATTACAGTGTGCTCTGAATTATATATAACCTTTACATTTCTTTTAGATATTTCATTCGCATTCTTTTTTTGAAATATTTGGATACCAATGCATAAAGCAGATAGCGTACTGTAGATAGTAATATTCCATAAATCTTTTCTATCTAACGATCGTTATGTATTTGCATGTTAATAATATTCATTTATATCTATCTATCTATCTATCTATCTATCTATATATATATATATATATATATATATATATATATATATATATATATATATATATATATATATATATATATATATATATAAAGAACACTAAAATGCTAAAATATCTAATTACAGAAAACTTCCATCATTGATCACACATTAAAAAACAAATGTTTGTGTGTAACACCCACTATACAGATGCCTTGTTGTTACTATGGAAATGATGACATTAGAATGAGCGCATCATAAACTTTACAGCTGAAACTACTGTCAGAGTTGCTGTTGATAGAAAATGAATCGACACCTTATAACTAGCCAGAATTGAGCATCTTATGGTGCTGTGGTAATTCCTACAAACGTATTTCTAGAGAATTAATCATAAGATGTAGCGGGTTTGTTCACTGGATTTAAATATTAACTTTAAAATGACACAGAATGTAATTAAAATGCATGCGGTGTAAATTATCGTGCCTTTTTGAGCTTAGTGCTTCTGATGTTAGCTCAGTTTAATACAGTAAAAGTCCAAATTGGGTAGACAAGTGCTATCAAAACTGTCAGACAAATCCACTAATCCTCCCTCGCTGCCCCAGAAATACTGAAACGCTGACCTGTAAGAAATGCGTTTCATTTCAAAACTGTTATCTCACGAGGACGATCAGTGTGCGGCGAGGAGGAAAGATCTCCAGCTAATGATGGAGCGGGAAAAGGCCAGTGTGAGACGAAAGGGTTATTTGTGTTTTAATTGGCAAGAGATTAATTAAAACTGTTTATCACCAGAAAGCCTGTATGATTACTTGAGCTTGGCTTAAGTTGGCAGTAAAGACAGTAGTAGTAACTTCTCCAAGTGTTTGGGCTCCATTGAGACCCGGCTGCTGAAGCAACGAACATTCACCGGCAGTGATATGAGCCAAGAAATTAAAATGAGAAAGGGAGAACTTATGAATCTAAATCAGAGAGTATTGGGGATCTATGTCCAAAGTAATGACCGAGTCAAAACAAGTCAAGTAGTAACTAATTTTGTTCTTAGCTTCCTAAAGCTAAAGGATTCTACTTGAAATAATCCATGATGGGGAAAATACTCTGCTGGAAGGTTCTACATAAAACTTTTAAGGGTTCTCCCCCAAAATGATAAAAAAAAAAAAAATCCCTTTGGGGTTCTAGATTAACCTTTGAAGCATGAAAATATTACACCTCCAAGACAATGGTGCCACATTGGAGTGCATGTAATAACAGTAATGTAATAATGTACAGTTTATTATAAGCACAGCATGTCAGCAAGGGCTGTTCCTGTCCTGACTGTAAAACAAAACGTGATTGGTTGGAGCGAGAACGTGCTACGATTGGTCAGTGCAACGTCGCGGTTATGCGATTGGCTCGTGTAGATGGTGGGTGGAGTCCAACTACTTGTGGATTTGTGTGCACTCTTGACGCTAGAAATGTTCCACATGCGATCCATAAATGAATGCAAGGCAGAGTTGTGTTTGTGACATAAAAAAACATATTTGCAAAAAAAGAAAAAAAAAAAAAACATTTTATTTGCAAATCTCATTTTATTTATTTGTCACTTTTATTTATTTTTGTGAAACGACTAACATGTATTTGTGGATTTCATTCAATGCATTTGTGAATTTGTTTAATTTTTGTAACTCTCACTATATTTATTTGTTGGTCATAATCTATTTATTTGGAATTATGAAACAATTCTAACCCCATACCGCCACGATTTAGCGATTTTTTTTTTTTTTTTTTTTTTTTTTTTGAGATCACAGAAATGAATGCAAAATCAAGAAAACTCCACAATGTTTGGAGAAACTTGCAATGTTTCAAAAATTACTGCAGATTTTCTGCAGATTCAGTTTTCCACAAAAAAAAAAAACTCCATAAATTGCATCTCAAACTTCAAGATTCAAGCAAAATTGAGCGTTTTTTGGCCGCAACAATCACCAAAAACTCAGTGAAATCCTGTACGGACTGCTTAGTGGTTAGCACGGTCGCCTCACACATTTAGGATCGGGGATTCGAATTCATGTTCTCCCCGTGCTTTGGGGGTTTCCTCCAGGTTTACTCCGGTTTCCTCCCCAAGTCCCTCCCCCAAAGACATGTGCTGTAGGCTGATTGGCATTTCCAAATAGTCCGTAGTGTGTAATTGTGCCCTGTGTTCGGTTGACATCCCATTCAAGGTGCCCCGAGTTCCCTAGGATCGGCTCCAGGCTCCCCACGACCCACTGTAGGATAAGTGGTATGGAAAATGGATGGATGTCCACTAGACAAGTTTCCTCCTGTTATCATTTGCAATATAACTGCTATAAACACTCACCAGTCTCTCTTTATTGCTCTCTCTTGAAGTGTGTTGCAGCTTGTCATGTTCCTGAGGAACCATAAAGCGTAAACTCCTCTCTCTCCATGACTTTCTCATGGTGGAAAACTATCAAATCACTGACACTGGGAACTCCTTCCTTAAATGTTATAGAAACATCTCCTTCCAGAAAACGTCGTATCATAATCATACATCATCGTGCATGTTCTTTGTTCGGTAACAATCTGATCTAGACCTTGGATTATGTAGAGTGTAACGTTTCTGTAAATGAGCTGTTCCTATAGAAATGATCATGTATTAGAACAAGTGCATTAATATAAATCTGTGATCTGATTTGCAGCTGTAACTACTGTCGGAATTGCTGTTATAGAAAATGAATCAACACCCTCCGACCAATCAGAATCAAGAATTCACTGCCACATTGATAGAAAATCTACAAAAATACTTCTGTGCAATGAAAAGGTTCATATTTCTGAGAGGATTTTTTTTTTTTTCTTTTTAAATGGCTTATTATTTATCTGCATGTGATTAGACTTGGTTCCATATGACGGAATTGAGCTTTTATGGTGCTATTTGCTTATCATAGC